>NC_056750.1:199721856-200021856 GCF_019279795.1 Protopterus annectens
ATATATATATATATATACACACACATATATGTATATATATATATATATATATATATATATATATATATATATATATATATATGTATATATACACACACACATATACACATATATACTTATATATATATATATATATATATATATATATATATATATATATATAGATAGATACATACATACATACATACACATAAATATATATATATATATATATATATATATATATATATATATATATATGTATACATATATATATATATATACATATATATACATATATATTTATATATATACACACACATGCATATATATATATATATATATATATATATATATATATATATATACATACATGTATATATATATATATATATATATATATATATATATACACATATATATGTATATATATATATATATATATATATATATATATATGTATATAAATATATGTGTGTGTATATATATATATATATATATAATTTTTTAAATAATTCTCTGGCCCCTTCCAGTCCAGGTCATGCCATCGGTTGCTGGCTCCGTTTGTGGCTTGCTATTAATACGGTCAAACTACCCCAGGCATCCTACTTGTGCTACATAGTACATTGATTCCCTACGTATAAGAACTATCTGAGGGATCATGCGGTGCATTTGGAAACAGTCCTGCCTCCCCCACAAGAGCCAAAAAATCAAACGAGTCTTGCTATTAATACAGTCAAACTACCCCAGGCATCCTACTTGTGCTACATAGTACCCTGGTTACCTACCTGTAAGAACTATCTCAGGGATTGTGTGGTGCATTTGGAAACTGTCCTGCCTCCCCACAAGAACCAAAAAGTCAAATGAGTGTATGTACCATACTGCATAGTCATTTTGTGCCGCTGGTTGATGTTTTTGACCCAGCGTGCGCTAGCCAGCAGCCCAGCACCGAGCCATCCTCTCTTGGCTCTATAGACTCCAGCCCTTCCTTTCCTCCCAGTGCTGCTCCAAATATCTGCAATTACCCACTTTGGTCAGCAGGTGGCAACATCCATCCAATAACTGACTTCTACTTCAATCTTTATTAAGCTCAGAACTTTTTAATTAAACCTCCAACTGCCTATTCTACCTCTTCACCCCTGTGAATTCTGTTTTCATTCCACCCTTATACTCAGTGCCCAGCCCCTATCCCCTGTGGCTACTTACCTTGTGTTTCTACTCATACCCTCACTGATAGTTTTTCATAGCCCACATCTTCAGTCTTCCTTTCTTGGCCCATCCCGCTCTGACACAAATATCACAAAATCACAAATAAACACAAATATTTCAAGCACACACATTAATGCCCTTCTAGCTTGACAATATACCAAAAAAAGAAGTTATGCCTTACCATAACGTTCCATCTGTGTTGTTGATCTTCGTTCATTCATTACTGGTGGGTTATCGGTTCCGTCCTCGGAACTGAGCCGGCCAAATATCAAGCTTGCGTCAGCCATAAACTCTCGAGCCAAGGTCCTACCCAGAATGCTCTACTCCCTTTTACCTCAGATCGAGTATGCAACTTGATAGATAAATGTAGAGGCTACCTCTGGTCATAACAGACCTAGAATAAAGGAGTATATGAGATCAACCAAGAACTCCCGAGGGGGACAGAGGATGGGAAGTAATGAATGAACGAAGATCAACATAGATGGAACGTTATGGTAAGACATAACTTCTTTATCTGATGTTGTTAATCTTCATTCATTCCTTACTGATGGGACAGAGTCCCCAGCTACCTCTATCCCTGGGTGGCCCTCATGGAAGGACATTCCTGAGCACCATAGAGCCAAAACAAGCTCCACCTCTGGAGGCCAAGTCCAATTTGCAATGAAGAATAAAGGTATGAGGTTTGGCCCAAGTCGCAGCTGAGCAAATATCATTGAAGAAAGCCTTAGCATGGGAAGCTGCTGAAGTCGCCATAGATCTTGTAGAATGTGCTTTTAATCTGTGAGGCAAAGTGACATTGTTTTTGTTGTAGATAAAGGTAATACAATTTCTTAACCATGAAGCCAATGTAACTTTTGAGACAGGATGACCTCATCTAGGTCCGGAAAAGGCCAGAAACAGTTGGTCTGATTTATGGGTAGATTTTATTCTGTCCAGATAAAATCGTAATTGTCTATGAACATCCAAGGAGAGCAGGCAAGACTCTCCCTTGTTAGAGTGGTTAGGAAAGAACACTGGGAGATCTATAGATTGGTGGATAAACCACTCTGACACCACTTTGGGTAAAAAGGAAGAATTCATTCTCAGTGATACCCTATCCTTATGGAAGATAAGATACGGAGGTTTAATGCATAAGGCTTGAAGTTCTGACAGGCATCTGGCCGATGTGATTGCAATCAGAAACAAAGTTTTCAAACAGAGATATTTCACAACACATGAAGATGCAGGTTCAAACGGGGGAGTTGTTAGAGCTTGCAGAACCAATGCCAAATTCCAAGGTTGTACCAGTTCTCTAAAGGGAGGTTTTAGGTGATTAACCACCTTCAACAAAGTTTTACAGGGTCTATGTGACTTAAGTGAAGAATCCTGAAAAACAATGTGGAAATTTGAGATGGCAGCTAAATGCACACGAATAGCAGAGGTAGATATGCCAGAGTGGAAAAGATGTGATAAGTAATCCAAAACCACCGAAACTGGGGCTGACAAGGGGTCTAATTGTTTATTTGCTGCCCATAGAGAGAACCTTTTCCATTTATTAAGATAGATAAGAATATTGCGCACAGGGGACGAGAGGTTTTCCAGTCTGGCAATCATTGGAAGTGGAGAAATCAAGCTGTCAGTTTCAGGGTTGTTAGATTGAGCTGTGTTAGACCCTGCGGATGGGAGATCAACGTTGGGGATAGATTGAGGATCCATGGTTGATCTAGCAGGTGAGGCCAGAGGAAGGGGAACCAGACTTGTCGAGGCCAATATGGAGCAATGAGGATCACTTTGCTCTTCAACTGTCGTGTTTTCTTCAGAAATTGGGAGATGAGGTGAAGAGGAGAATAAGCATAAAGTAGACCCGAGGGCCAAGCATGGACTAGACTGTCTCTCGGTGACTGTCCCCGAGGGGGGAATCAGGGCAAAATAGTTGCTGCACTTGTAGTTGGTTGGGGAGGCAAATAGGTCACAGCAAGGCTGGGCCCAGTGGTTGAAAATTCTTGGCGCTATCATAGGATTGAGGGACCACTCGTGAGGTTGCAGAATGCACCTTCTCAATTTGTCCGCTATAAGAAAGTGGTTGGAAGTTATCGCCCATTGCCATATTCTCAAGGCGTCTTGGCATAACGGGTAAAATCTGGTACCCCCTTGCTTGTTGAAGCACCAGACCACTGACATGTTGTCCGATTGGATCTTAATAGTCCTTGAAGAAAGAATGGAATGAAATGCTTATAATTCTAGTAGCACCGCCCTCAGTTCCAGGACATTGATATGCAAAAGGGCCTCTGTCTCTGACCAGGTGCCTTGGAACGAGTTTCCCTGCATAGCCCCCCACCCCATCAGGGAGGTGTCTGTGGTCACCATGGCTTTCGGTTAATGGGGACTGAAGGGGCGAGACCATTGTTGGGGATTCCGAGACATCCACCAGAGTAAATCTTGCTTGCATCTCAAAGTTACACTTATCTGAAAAGACAAAGGATGTTGTAGAGTGTACCACTGAATGAGAAGTAACCACTGAAGGAGCCTCATGTGGAATCTGGCTAGAGGAACAATGGTGAAAGAGGCTGCCATTGACCCCAAGAGTTGGAGTATAGATCAAACGGGAGATTTGTGGTGACAGAGCAGCGGTTGAACCTATTGCCTTATACTTTGAAGCCTGTGGTCCGGAAGAGATGCTGTGCAATTTCTTGTGTCCAACAGGACCGCTATGAATTCTACAGACTGAGCTGGGGTCATGTTGGACTTCTCCCAGTTGATAATGATTCCCAGGCTTTCTGCTGTGAGGAGAGTATAGAGCAGGTTTTATTCCAGTAGATGCTTCATGGGGGGCGGTGAGGAGCCAGTCATCTAGATATGGAAATGCCTGGAATCCTTGAAGTCGCAAGTGAGCGATAACCACTGCCATGCATTTGGTGCACACTCTGGGAGCTATAGAGAGATCGAAGGGCAGAGCTCGAAATTGGTAATGACTGGTTCCTATGTGGAAGCGGAGGTATCTTCTTGAGCGTTTGTCCATTTTTATGTGGTAAGACACATCTTGAAGATCTACAGAGCACATTCAGTCATCTTCCTCCAGGAGAGGAAGGATAGACTGAACTGTGACCATCCGGAATTTCTCTGTTATTACACATTTGTTCAGTGTGCTGAGATCCAGAATTGGTCTCCAGCCCCTGTCTTTTTTGGTACTAAAAAGAATCTTGGGTAAAAAACGGATCCTATCTGGTTTGGGGGGACCGTCTGGATGACTCTCTTTTGTAGCAGCTTTTGGATTTCATGTGCTGCTGCTTCCCTTTGACTGGGTGGAACGTCGGGTAATACTCTGTATGAGACTGGACAAAGGAGGAAGGGGATGTGATAACCTCTAGATATTATCTGTTGTACCCAAGAGTCAGTGGTTATATTTCGCCAGGCAGTGGGGTACAAGGAAAAATGACCCCGACCGCTTCCAGAGGTGAGCAGTCGGGCAACGCTTCAGGAGCATTGATAGGATTGGTTACAGAACGAATCTCTAGAATCGCCGGTTTCACAAATCTCCTCTGCCCCGAAAGGAGTGTCTTCCATTGGAGTTTCTCCCTCTGCCTCTAGGGAAGAACTCGGTACATGCATCACAGAAAGAGCCTTGTGATTTCCTGTGTCACATGTTCCCACTCCTCTTATTTCTGGAGTAGAACCGTTGAGGAGTGGAGTGTCTGACATCAATGGCAGATAGGGTCTTGCCATCTTGTTCGCACTTTGCCAGCATTCTTTCACTTTAGGTCAAAACAAAGAAGCGGCCTCGATGGAGGCGTTCATGAAAGATGCCTTAAAGGAGCCCGCAAAATCACAAAGGCGCATCCAGGCATGTAGTCTGATGACTATACCCGCACCTTCCGCTCTAGCCGCTCCTTCCGTTGCGTGAAAAATAAGACGCATGGAAGAATTGGAAATGGACTCTAGGGTGGCTATCTGCGAAGTCACGTTGTCACGGACCTCGTCAGAAACAGTTCCTGCCAAGGTTTCAGAGAGATGGTTGATAAGATCCCTCTGAAGCCTGGTAAAGTGTGCCAAATAGTTCAAAGACCTTACGGCGAAGGTCGATAAAGCAAACACACACTTTCCTAGTCTATCGCCCGGGACTCCTTGTTGGGCAGATGGACAGTTTGGCTCTCTTCTGCCAAATCCTTCTTAGTTGCAGCCGCCACCACCATTGCATCTGCTGGAAAACCTCCTGACCAATGTGGGTGCTCAACTGGGGGTGATAATATTTTATCCGGTCTCCTTGGTATCTCTTCCAGGGTGTCAGGAGCCTTCCATGTGTGCTGGACAATGAGCTGGGGTGAGCTCATCGGGTGATGGGGTGACCCAGTAAGTAGGGGGCCGGGCACAAAATACTTCCAGGAATACGGATTCCTCAGAGGAAGGATTAGAGGACTTCCAGTCACCCCTCTGTCTAAGGATCTCGAGGATGTCATCAAAGGACACCTCATCAGAGGGTGACCGTGAGGACACTTCCCCATCATCAAAATCCATATCTTCAGTCAAAGACTCCTCAGTGGAGTCTGTGTGCTTCCTCTTGCATGATGCTTTGTGGGGCACTTCCTCAATGGGAGGTTCTGGGGAAGACTGCAAAGGGGGGGGTCTCCTGAGCAGGAGAAACCTGAGACCCTTGTGCCTGGTGTCCAGTGGTTGGGGCTTGTGACAGCTGTGGCACAGAGGGGGGAGAGGACTCCGACATGTGGGGTTTGCCAGTGGAGGCAAGCACCCTCTCCATGGTCTGGAAGGCTGGCCTGCCCAAAGAGGGGATGGGAGCCCGGAATTGAGCACAACAACCTTGGAACCTGGGTCACAGCCCGCTCTGACGAGCCAACCCCCAAACCAGGAGTCTCAAGAGGACTGTGAACCATGAGAGAGGAAGGATTCCTAGAGGGTGCCATCGAAAAAATTGGCGTGGAACCAGGAATGCCCTCTACCACAGCACAGCCACTGGCCTGAGAACAGCCCGATGCCCACTGCACCGAGGGCCACAAGGACGACTCTGGTTCCAAAGTGAGATCCACTACTGGAGTTGGAGGAAGGGAAGCTGCTGTTGGAGTAATAGGCTTCAATACTTGGGTGGAAATCGAAGGAAGAGTGTATATTGGAGTTTGAGGAGATATACGTTCACCTGAAGGAGGAAACGTGGACTTCAATGGGTGAGAGAGACCTCTGTCCACAAGCAACTGGTCAACAAGCCACAACATATCTTGCTTAGAGAGGCTCCTGGTTGACCTCTTTGACAGACCTGACGGCGATTCTGGCCTTTCTAGAAAAGACTATATTGACTACCAATGAATGGATCCAAGGAAGGAGAATACCTGGTCCTTGCTAATTCAAGAGGTGCAAAGCCCGGAACCGAGGATGTCTGCACCAATGAAAACAGTGTGGAAGTAGTCTTCTCCGACGTCACCGCCATAGAAGATGAAGGTGTCTGCACCATAAAGTCAAAAGTCTGCCCTGATGGGTACAGTGCCGTCAAGGAAAGTGTCTGCACTGGTAATAAGGATGGTGCAAAGAAGGACTGCACTGAAGAACATGTCAGTGCCGAAAATGTCTGCGCCATGGAGGACAGTAACATCATACTCAAAGCCGAAAGGGATTGTACCAACGGTGCCGAAAGGGACTGTACCTGCATGGACAGTGCTGGTAAGGGCTGCGACGGAACTGTTGGAGCCATAATTGTCTGCACTGGGAACTCTGGTGCTGGTGTTGATAAGGAAGACATGGCTGAAGCCAGAATCAGATGGGGCAGTGCCGAGCCTGGAGCCGACAGGGCAGAAGTAGTAATCAATTTCACCTTCTTATGAGTTGACTCCCTACGATCTCCAGAGGGGGGAGAAGAAGGGAGCGACCTCGATGAGGAAGAGGAAGAACGCCTCTTACGGGGTTTAACAGGAGGGGGTGAGCCCTCCAACCCAGAAATAGCCTCACAAAAAGTAGATTTGAGAAGACCTTTCAATATTAATTTATTCTTTCTCTCATTAAGAGTCCTGGTCAAAAAATTTTTACAAATCTCACATGGGGGATCCACAGTAAGGTGGGAGACATTCAGACACATAAGTCATGGCCATCAGAAAGCGGTTACTTATGGCCGCAGTCCTTACACTGCTTAAAACCAGTGCTACTTTCCTTATCTGACATAATGAAGTGGAGAACAAGAGCAGTACCAAAAAGAAGAGGAAAGGCTACCCAAAGGGGTAAGAAGAGAGAAGGAAGGATTACCAATGATGGTAATGAAGAATTACTTCAAAGGTAAGAAAAGTGTTATAAAGGGAAATAGACTACAGGGAGAGAGTCTTAAATATACGATAGGGTAGGAAAAATTAGTAGAAACTGTTTGAAAATCTTTAAAGTAAGAACAATGTATAAAAATTTCAAAAAATTAGACAGCTGAATAGAGTGGCTTGACACGGCTGCACAGCAAAGCGGCAAATGAGATCTGAGGTAACAGGGAGCAGAGCATTCTGGATAGGACCTTGGCTCGGGAGTTTTTGGTTGACGCGAGCTTGATATTTGGCTGGCTCGGTTCCAAGGAAGGAACCGATAACTCATCAGTAAGGAATGAACAATGATTAACAACATCAGATCATTTGTTCCTATAATAAGTGTCCAGGCTGTTATCTAAACTAGTACTTGCTTTAATGTAATTTGGTAGTCTGTTCCATGCATCAGCTACTTTGTCACAGAACCACTTAGTACACTTCTCATTCCTATAAATCTTCTACATAGGTTGTCTGATGATTCTCTTGTACATTTTGATAACCCCAAACATTCTCAGAGGTGGTTGTCTTTAAATGCCCTATATACCTGAATAAGATCTCCTCTTTGATATGTGTAAGAGACACTGTACAAGTTCAGATATTTTAGTCTTTCATAATAACTTAAATTTTCACATCCGTGGATGCCCTTGGTATATTTCTGATGTACTCTTTCCAGTTTAGTCATGCTTGTTTTCTTATAGAGTTTCCATATTGTTATTCCATACTCAAATTTGGGTCTAGTGTAACTAACAATGACTATTTTAGATTTCCTAGACTTTATAAATCTTTTTATACAACCTATAGTTCTATAACTATCACTGATCAATTGGTTGATATGATTAGAAAAACTCATTGCTGGATCTACCCATATACCCAGGTCCTTAAATGAGTCTATAGTTTCAATCACTGTGTGCTGTATTAAAGATTCACCTTTCAATGTCTTCCAAATCTCATATGCTTAGTTTTTGATGCACTTATCAGCATATTATTCTCTTGTGCCCAAATGGTCAATTTAGTCAAGTTATTTTGCAGACATGCCTTATCTGTAACACATGTAATCAGTTTACCCAATTTCAGCAAACCTGCATGTATACTGTAGAGTACCTCAGATGAAAAAGTTAGGTCTGAAAAATACAATCTAAACAAGTAAGGGCCTAAGACCGAGCCGTGTGGGACACCCTGACTGTAACCAAGAATTTCACCTGTTCAGTTGCAATATAACACTTGCCATGTCCTATATGTAAGCTATGCAGCTATCCATCTTATCAAGAGTACATCAATATATAGTTGTTCTAATTTATTGATCAGTGTTTTGTGTATAACCCTGTCAAATGCTGAAGTTAAATCTATATAAATTACATCACAGCACAATTTCTCATTCATAGCTGTTATTATATTGTTAAAGAACATCATGTTACAGGCGGTAATAGATCTATTTTCAACATATGCATGCTGGCATATGGTTTCAAGTCCCAACCTATCCAGTTTTGACAATAACATCCAATATTATCTTCTCCATTATTTTTCCACAACATGAAAGTATACTTAAGGGTCTATATGACTCTGGGTTTGTCCTACTCCCCTTTCCCTTAAAGGCAGGTTTAATAAGTGCCTGCCTCCAATCTTGAGGAATCTCCCCATGTTTATATAACCTAGGGAATAATAGATATAATAATACCATAAGTTCTTGCTGAAGTGTTCTCAGATCACTGTTACTAATTCCGTCTCCTCCCTGTGCTTTGTTTGGACCCAGTTTGCACAGTTCCTTTTCTATATAATCTAATTTGATTCCAGTATCTGACATTACCTAGATGTCACTAGGACAACTTATCACCCCTTTTGTGGAGCCAAACTTTTTTGCATAAGACTTTGTAAGTATATTTATAATCTGTTTTGCCTGAGAATAAATTTTAGAATCTGCACAGTTTATCAATTTGTATGTCTTTACTCCTTTTACATCATGTGTATCTATAAAAAGGTTTCCTATTATGCTCAATATCTTTTTGTCTCTCACCTTAATCAGGTATCTTGTTCTTATGGAAATATGTCCCCCTGATGTTGTATGCCTAGATCCTGATGTTAAATATATATATATATTTTTAATTTTTTGAACTCAAACAATTTCTCTTTCAAAACTTTCCATGTTCCATCTGCATTGTTCACACGGAACACATCACTCCAGTTAGTTTTACATAGTGACTGTTTTGCTTCCATATAATAAACCTTCTGTGCACTGATTTTGATTTCAGTTTGGCAGAATTATCTAGTAACAAATTAACCTTTATAACCCCATGATCACTGCACATCAATGGTGGCAAAACTTGACGAAGTAACAGTAATTTCTTAGGAACACAAACCATGTCTAGTATGTTTCATTCCCTGGTAGGTTTTTTAAAAGTCTGAAGCAATTGTTGTTCCTGAATATACATTGTTAATAATTTTCTTACTAATGTTGCTGAATCAATATTATTCCAGTGTGTTTCTGGTAAATGTAAGTCCCTAGCCAATATTACTCTTCCTTTCTGTGTTTCATGCAAGAAATGTATGAATTCCTCTTGGTGCTCTGCACTTGACTTTGGTGGTCTATACACTCCAACAATTGCTATATGTTCCAGGGATGTCTTCATTGGCACAGTTATGCAGTCTGTAGTATTGGTGTTATCACTGAACATGTAATAATCACAGGTCTCATAACTATATTTAATCCTTATCAAAACACTTCCACCTGATTTTTTGTTAGAATGTCTGTTACAGTAAACTCGCAGTCACACTTCTTTTTAACAGTAAAGCTCAATACATCATACACAAAGGTAGGATTGTTTAGATATTCTCTAGATTTTCCCCACTGCAGTCTGTGAGAATTTATAGCTGTCTAAGCCCCTTGAAATGGCTAGAGCTTGCCTAAAACCTATCCCTTTCTAACAACCAACAGTGAAATTAAAGGTAAATCAACAAAATATAAATCAGAGTAAATCTTGTTAACAATGCTATCCCTTCGTACATACAAACTGAAAAAAAGTGATAACAAATAAAATATAAATTCTAATAAAACTCTTACCAGTCAGCTCCACAGTAAATCACAAACCAAGGCAGGATTATCTAAATATGCTCTGGATTTTCCTGTCTGCAGTCTGTGTGAATTTATAGCTGCCTAGGCCCCTTGGCATGGCTAGAGCTTGCCAATCTAAAACCTTTCCCTTTCTAACAAACCAACAGTGAAATTAAAGGTAAAACAACAAAATATGAATCAAAGTAAATCATGTTAACAAACTATCCCTTCCTACTTACAAACAGTGAAAAACAGTGATAAATAAAATATAATTTCAAATAAAACTTCTCTTGCCAGTCAACTCCACAGTAAATCACAAACCAAGGTAGGAATGTTTAGACATGCCCTGGATTTTCCTCTCTACAGCCTGTGTAAATTTATAGCTGTCTAGGCCCCTTGGCATGGCTAGAGCTTGCCTGTCTATAACCTATCCCTTTCTAACAACCAACAGTGAAATTAAAGGCAAAGCAACAAAATATTAATCAAAATAAATCTTAACACGCTATCCCTTCCTACTTATAAACAGTGAAAACAGTGATAATAAATAAAATATAAATTCAAATAAAACTTCTCTTTCCAGTCAACTTCACTCTATATCACAAACCAAGGTAGGATGGTTTCGATATGCCCTGTATTTTCCTCTCTGCAGTCTGTGTGAATTTATAGCTGTCTAGGCCCCTTGGGATGGTTAGAGCTTGCTTGTCTAAAACCTATCCCTTTCTAACAACCAACAGTGAAATTAAAGATAAAACAACAAAATATGAATCAAAGTAAATCTTGTTAACAAGCTATCCCTTCCTACTTTCAAACAGTGAAAAACAGTGATAAGAAATAAAATATAAATTCGAATAAAACTTTTCTTGCCAGTCAACTTCACAGTAAATCACAAACTGAGGTAGGACTGTTTAGATCATCATCATCATCATCAGCCCCCTTTTTTCCATTTTCTACATGAGGTCGGGGTATCATGTTAACTGTCACCATCTCTCTCAATTCAGTGCCACACTCCTGCCTTCTTCAACACTCATGCCTGACTTTCACACAATCCATCCACCTCTTTGCTGGTCATAGGTTCATAGGTTCATAAGTAGGTACTAGGCTATCGGCCCAAGGGCCTACGTAAGCCTAGCCAGCAAGGTATCATAGCTTACGCCACCCAAGAAAGTTATTTTCCTGTGCCACTGTCCAGCAGAGACAGAGAAGTGATCCCCGGGGTGTATTTCCTATTTCCCATCCACTCATTTTCTCTCTTCTTTTTCCTGTCTGTCCCAAATCTTCTTCACCAGATTGTCCCCTGCTTTTCTGCACATGTGTCCAGACCACCGTAATCTCTTCTCCTTGATCTTTACTGCAATTGGAGCAACTTTGGCTTCTGCTCTTATGTCCTCGTTTCTTCATCTGTCCCACAGTGTACATCCCGCCACCCTTCTCAGGCACTTCATTTCCATCCCCTCTAGGTTCTTCAGCTGCTCTGCCTTTACTGCCCATGTTTCTGTACCATACAGTAATACTGGACACACCACTGACTTGTACACCTTACTTTCAGCTTCTTTGGCATTCTTCCGTATAGACAGAGTTCTTTTTAGATATGCTTTGGATATATATCTGTAGCAAGGAGTGTGCAGGGGGTTTGCCCTCCTGTATTAAAAAAGTTTCAATATTTTGAGGTTTTTGATATTATAAACTGCCTCCATATAGATATAGATACACAAGTGTGTTTATGACAGCGAGAGAGTTTTAAGATATTATCATATGGTGCATACATAATTTATAGTGAGAAACAGTGTATTTTTATACATGTTCATTATCATTATATTTTATTTTTGCTAAGTAATATATGTGCCCTAGTTAAAGGAGTTATACATTATAGCTTTTTCTGGTATAGTCTGATCTTTTTACAGATTTCTTCATATGTGATAAAAGACCCATTGATGGGCTTCTAAGTTTTCATATACAGTTGGCTGAAGTCACATTTTATCATAGATTGAAGCATAGGAATCTAGGTTCTACATCTAACTTTGTGTACAAGACCACTGTGTACTTTACTGGAGCTTTCTCCTTTCCCCGCTGCTGTGAAATTAGTATATATTACTAAGGGTATTGTGGCAGACTTGTCCCTCCAGATGGGAGCACAGGAAGACTTTCCCTTATGTAAAGCACTTAGTTGGATCTTTAAGGGTGCAATGTAGAGGCAAGTGTATTCTCAATCAAATGTCATGAATCAATTTTTTGAGATTATGGGGAGGTATTCAGAAATGCATAGCACAGTGCATATCCCTGTTTCTAGCATGCTTGCTCAGTGTGCTAGAAGTGTTTAATTCAATGACTGCTGTATCACTAAAGTGTAATGAAGTCTAAGGTAGATAATACTACAGATAATGCTGTATCACTAGACTGAAATGAAGCCTAAGACAAGTAATGCTACAATCAATGCTGTATTACTACAGTACAAAGCAGCCTAAAGCAAACAATAATACAAGTAATGGTGTGTCACTAGAGTGCATTGAAGCCTAAGGCAAATAAATCTACAAATAGTGCTGCATCACTTAAACTCGATGAAGCCTAAGGCAAATAACGCTATAATTCATGTTGCATCCATAGAGTGCAATGAAGCCCTAAGGCAAATAACGCTACAAATAATGCTGTGTCACTAGAGTGTGGTGAAGCTTAAGGCAAATAATACTACATATACTGCTGTAACACTAGATAGAGTGCGATGAAGCCTGAAACAAATAATGATGTGTCACTACAGTGAGATGAAACCTAAGGCAAATAATGCTATAAACAGTGCTGTATCACTTGAATGCAATGAAGCCTATGGCAAATTATGCCATAAATAATGCTGTCACTAGAGTGCAATGAAGCCTATTGCAAATAATGCTACAAATACTGTAGCACCAGTGTGCGATGAAGCCTAAGGCAAATAATACTACAAATAAAGCTGTATTACTTGAGTGCAGTGAAGCCAAAGGCAAATAATGCTGCAAATACTGCTGTGTCACTAGAGTGCGATGAAGCCTAAGACAAATAATGCTACAAATTGGAAAACAAAAACCACTGCAAAAATGTAGTGGAGAACAGAGAACCAAATAACAGACAGCTGAATTAGCATTTAACCTTTAGTCGACTGCTTTTGTTTACCAAGACTTCATCGGAAACATTTAAAACATACAAAAAACAAGAAAATATATATTGTCAATTGGCCAATAAGATCCTAAGACCAATTAGACAGTCAATAATAAGAAGTTATGTACCTACCATAACGTTCCATGTTAGTTGTCTTCTCTCGCCTTCTTTCTTGCTTGATGGGTTTGCTTTAGCTCGAGAACTCCTTTTACCAGCTCGAGGCAGCCCCATATCCCATGATGCAAGGCAGGAAGTACCCAGATCTCGTTTGTTGACAAAAGGGCAATAACACCAAGCATAAACAAAAACTTCCAAAAGGAAGAAGAAACTACAGATGGAAAAAGGACCAGGTCTGAATGGTCTTAGCATAATAGTTTCTTATACAAGGTCTGTCCAGGCCAGGGGGAAGGAGGGAGACAACTAACATGGAACGTATGGTAGGTACATAACTGTCAATCTCTAGCACCTCTATCCTGGGTGGCTCAATGGAACAAACTCTTGAGGACTGTAGAGCCAAAACTGGCTCTGTCCCTGGAGGCCAAGTCCAATTTGTAATGGGAAACAAAAGTGTGAGGAGTGGCCCAAGTGGCCGCTGCACAAATAGTATCCAAAGGCAGTCTAGCTTGAAAAGCTGTAGAAGTAGCTAAACTCCTAGTTGAATGTGCTTTAGGTTTTGAGCACAGCTGTTTTCCTGATCGTATAAATTTCAGTGATGACCAGCCATCTGGACAAAGTCACTTTAGAAACAGGAAGGCCTTTTTTATTATCCGCATAGGAAACAAAAAGTTGATCAGATTTTCTAAATTTTTTTGTTCTGTCCAAATAATATCTGAGCTGACGGTGAACGTCAAGATAATGTAGCTTTTGTTCAGCTCTATCTGAATAGTTAGGGAGATCAATGGATTGATTCAGATTGTTTTTGAAGCGACCTTAGGTAAAAAGGATGGATTAGTTCTCAAAGATACTCTGTCTTTGTGAAAATCAAATAGGGGGTCGAACTGAAAGAGCATGAAGTTCAGCCACTAGAAATAAAGTTTTCCAAGAAAGAAATTTCAAGGAACAAGAAACAGCTGGCTCGGGGAAGAATCAATGATGTCAGCACCAAATTTAGATCCCACTGAGGAGGAGGATTTCTGATTGGAGGTTTTAGTAGGAAAATTCCTTTCAAGAAGGCCCTGCAGAGTCTATGGGACATAATATTATGATCTGCTATCCCGACATGAAAATTAGAAATAGCAGCCAACTGAACTCTGACTGTTGAAGAAGAGGAGCCTGCATTAAAAATCTCTGCTAAGAAGTCCAGAACTGCCTGAACAGGGCAGTGAAAGGATCAATATTTTGGGCCTTAGCCCAATAAGATCCATTTGCTTGTGTAAATCCTCCTGGTAGAAGATTTTAGTGAAGTTATTATGATATCTCTAACTGGGTTAGAGATCAAAGGAAGCCTGGCTAAGGAAGGAAGTGGAGCAACCATGCTGTGAGGTTGAGGGAAGGAATTGACCTGTGCAGCTGACCGGATTGGTGAATCAGTAGATCTGGCACTGGGTCCAGATGCCAAGGCTGCACCAACAGGTGACGATGGAGGAACGGGAACCAAACTTGTCGAGGCCAGTAAGGCAATGAGAATCAATTTGGCTCTCAAAGCGGGAGCTTTCTGGATCACCTGAGGGATCAGAGGAAAGGGAGGGAAGGCATAAAGAAGTCCCTGGGGCCAATCCTGGGTCAGAGCGTCTCTGGGGGGATGGCCTGATAGAGGGAAGAGGCTGAAGAAGTCTGGACATTTGCTGTTTTGGGGAGTAGCAAAAAGATCGCAACATGGACGACCCCATTCCAGAAAAATCTCTTCCGCTATAGATTGCTTGAGAGACCACTCGTGAGGCATGAGGATAGCTCTGCTCAATCTGTCCGCTATAATGTTGGTTTTCCCAGGGATAGCTACCAGAAACCGATGAGAGGAGATCGCCCATTGCCAAAGTCTGGGTAGGACTTGGTTCCGCCCTGTTTGTTGATATACCAAACTACAGACATGTTGTCTGTGTGGACTGCTTGTCCCTACGGGAAGAAAGTCGTTGAGGGCTTGCAACGTTAAAAGCACTGCTCATCTCCAGGACATTTATGTGCAGATGGTACTCGAACGGTTGCCACGTCCCATGAACCATCCTGCCCTGATAATGACCCCCACCCGATCAGGGAGGCATCCGTGGTGACAGTGGCTATCGGGGACGGGGTTACAAAGCACCTGCCTTGGTGAACCTGAGACGATGTGATCCACCAAGCAAGTTGTTGTTTGCATGTCTGTGTCACCAGAATCTGGTGACAGTTGCTGGTATGACCACTGTGTGAACAGCATCCACTGAAGGAGGCGAGTGGGGAAGAAGAGTAATGGCCGCAGCCATGAGACCTAATACCTTTAGAACCATTCTGGCCTGTACTTTCTTGCTGGCCAGAATGATCCTGACATGAGTCTGAATGTCTGAAACTCTTTGTTCTGTAAGGGTAGCTGACATCCGAACAGTGTCTAAGTTTGCGCCTATGAAGGTAATAGGCAGGATGACTTTGTTGATTGAGATGCCTAAATGAGAACAAAGGTCTATTGTGTAATCCCTGGCTTGTATAAGCTGATGCCTGGTGGTGGCTGACAGGAGCCAGTCGTCGAGATACGGAACACCTCAGGTGAGCCGTGACCACTGCCATGCATTTGGTGAACACTCTGGGGGCTGTAGTGAGACCAAAGGGCAGGGCTCTGAACTGGAAATGACTGGACCCCAGCGCGGAGAAATCTCCTGTGTGAACTTTGATGTGATAGATCCTGAAGATCTATTGAGCACATCCAGTTGTCCTTCTGTAAGAAGGGCAGAATTGACTGAAGAGGACCATTCGAATCTTGTTTTCCTGACAGACTTGTTGAGTCTGCTGAGATCCAATATTGGTCTCCAGTCTCCGTCCTTTTGGGGACCAAAAAGAAACCTTGAGTAGATTCCGGCTCAATGGTCTATTGTAACTGGCTGAATGGCTTTGCAGTAGTTTTGCGATTTCTGACTCTGCAATGTCCCTTAGACCGGTGGTACATCTGGAAGGGAACTTGAGGGAAGGGAAATTATGTAACCCTTGGATATGATCGACTGTACCCATCTGTCTTGAGTGAGGGAATGCCAGGCTTCTGGGTACAGTGATAATCTTCCCCGACTGCCTCCAAGGAGGGACAGCCGGGCAACACCTCAGGGATGCTGAAAGGGCTTCTCAGGAAGAGACTCCCTGTTGCCCTGGTTCTTGGACCCCTCTGCCTCTAGAGCGGCGGTGTTGTTGTTACCCCTCTGCCTCTAGGGGTAAACTGACCACGTGAATCCGCGTGACTCCTTGGGATTCCCACCCTTCTGTCCTTTGGGATAAGGCCTAGAAGGGGTGGAAAACGGACTCCAACAGCAGAAAGAGTCTTGCCGTCCTGCTCACACCTGGTCAAGGTCTCCTTCACCTGAGGGCCAAACAAAGCTGACCCATCAAAGGGAGAATTTGTGAAGGACGCCTTAAAGGGATCCAAAATCACATAGCCGCATCCAGGCTTGGCGTCTAAGAGCCACACCTGTGCATCCGCAGCATAAGATATTAGCCGCATGGAGGAGTTAGCTATGGAATTGAGGGTTCCTAGCTGTTTCTTGAGCCCCTGCAGCTGTAGTATCCTGAACTACTTCTCCCAGCTCCTTCAGGATATCTCTGGAGTCTGGTGAAGTGACAAAGATAATTCAGCGAGCATAGCAAAGGTCGCTGAGGAAAACATCCCTATCCATGGTCCTAGAGTCCTTATTAGGAGGATGGACGGGCACAGAAGGATCTGCAAGTTCCTTTGGTGGCCGCAGCCACCACCATGGCATCAGCGGGACACCCTTGGTAAGGAATTGTTTGTCACTAGGGGCAGTTATAAATTTAGAAGGCCTCCTAGGGACTGGCTCTACAGAGTCAGGAGCTGTCCACGCCGAGCAATAACCTGCATAAGGGGTCGAAGGCGGAGACACCCAGGAGGTGGAGGGCCGAGATCCAAACGCCTCTAGGTATACTGACTCATCCTCAGAGGGATTGTTGGTGGGCCAGTTTCCCTCTGTTTCAGAAGTTCTAGGATGTCTGAGAAGGAGACATCCTCAGAGGGGATCTAGGGATCCCTCTGACTCATCAAAGTCAGTATCCAAGTGACAGACTCGGGGAGTCTACATGCTTCCTCTTACAAGTCCTCTTCCTAGGAGGATCTCCAAACATCAGGAGAATCCTCGGAAGAGGGGAAATTCAATGGGGAAACCTGAGGCGGATGATCTCTGGGTCCTGTAGCAAGAGAAGTGGCAGAGATGTCAACAGGTACAATAGAGGGAGGCTACGGGAAGAGACTGCTGACTGATACTAGAGGCCAGTACACTCTTCATCACCTCGAATGCTCCCCTCCCAGGCAGGTCCGAGGGAGCTAGGAACTCCAGGGGCCACCGAAGGGAAGTCTCCGAGGCAGATGTCGGAGCCGAGCTCACGAGGAGACCATGGAAGCCCCTCTAAGGAAGAGGAGATAAGAGTAGGGGCTGAAGGAACAGAAGGTATCCGCCTCCAGCCGTAGCAGTAACCAAGCCCGAAGACTCCAACTCCAAACTCTGGGGTAGAGTTGAAGGAGGAACTGTAATGGGTGTGGACCAACAGTCGCCTGCTGAGACGGACTGTGTAGCATTTGGGCCAGTACCTGTGACTTGAGCAATCTACTGACCACTCTCTCTAGGTCATGATCTGACAACCTGGATGACCTTGAAGATCGGCTTCGATGTCCGATAGAAGAGGCGAGGTCGGAGCCGAAAAGCTCCCCAAGGAAGGAGACCTCGACCTCTTCCTGGAATGGGCCATCGGAGCGATATTTATGATCCTGTCGGCACCGACCTAACGGTGTCGGAGCCGACACCGATGCCTGAGCCACATGGGTGTCGGAGCCGACACCGATGCCGGTGGGTGTCGGGCGGTTGGAACCGACACCACAGTGGTCAGAAGATTATCGGCACCGAGCCATCGCAAAGCAAGAGTGGATCCAGAATCGGCTCCAGCCGAGCGATCTCTCGACTCTATACGAGGAGCCGAGGCCACAGGCTTAGAAACAGAAGCCTGGGTCTTGGCAGATTTAGTTGACGGAGAGCCCTCCAAGACCCCTGAGAATCAACTTATTCTGTCTTTCCTGCAGGACTCCCTGGCTGAAGGAATGACAAATAGCACAGGAGTCCTGCAGGTGAAGAGGGCCCAAACAGTACAGGCAAGAAGTGTTGACCGCTCTGTCAGAGACATCTTCTGACAGCGAGTCACACTTCTTAAAACCTGAAACCCTCTCTTTAGACATGGTGCCTTAACACAACACACACACACCAGTCCAATTAAATTAAACAAATACCAAAAGGTATTTAGTAAAAACACCAACACACACACCCTAACAGGGGATGGGATAGGGAAACTAATTGACTAAAAAAAATTAAAAGAGACAGGGAATTCTGTCAGAAAAAGTTAAATTTAAGGTTAAACTATCAAAACAAAATAGTTTTTAACTAAAAGGGGGCTTAGATGTAACAAATGTGAATTACTTACCAGGAGCTGGTAGAGTGAAGACCTCCGATCTGGGTACTTCCTGCCTTGCATCATGGGATATGGGGCTGCCTCGAGCTGGTAAAAGGAGTTCTCGAGCTAAAGCAAGTGCCGAGTCAGAGCCGAGGGATCGGCTCCGAACCCATCAAGCAAGAATGAAGGCGAGATTGACAACTTAACATAATCAATTTACTAAAAACATTTAAAAAATATAAATAATGCTTTAAAAACACAAAAATATCATTTCTTAACTCTCAATCTTTTCTCTTTTGAAAAACACTTAATATTAATCATGTCATTAAGTTCAGGATGTCTGTCTGCCTTTAGCTTACTTTTCCATTCAGCTTCTTTAGTTTCTATCCTTATTCTATAACTACCTCCCCTTAGGTCAAGTGTGACTTTTTCTAGTACTGAAAATAAAAACTTCTTATATTAGTTACAATTCATTGTTTGTTTATATAAAGCATTATTTTCATGTATAACTTTAAATAAATGAATAAAAGAACATCTTTATTCAATTAAAGTTCTGGTCGTTATCCCAATATAAAACACCTGATACCCTGAACATAGACCAATATAAACCACACCTTTGGACTTGCAAGTACATCTTTCTGGAACCATAATGGAATAATCGAGTCTATATCAGTTCATCGAAACAGCTCATCATCGAATACCACAACCTTGAACTGCTAACCACGAACTCTAAAAACATTGAAGGCTCAGATCAGCGAATTTTTCCCTGGGAAAATATTCACTGTTCCGAGAAACACACACACAACACAAGCACACCAAAAAAACAGCAATCCACACACATACACTTAAAAGCCTACATCTAACTCTATACTAAACTGTACATACAGTACTATCTATCCACTATCCTTAACCCAAACCCTAACCCTAAGGTCCGTCACTATCGCACACTCACCTCACCCGCTCCCTAACCCTAACTCACATACCCCGCCCTAACCCTAAAGGAAAAAATTTGGCTATCTGCAGCTTCGCTATTTTCAGCGTTCGCTGTTTTCAGGTCAATATTAGACCATTTGAAGTATTAACAATTCGATGATCTAATATAGACCTGAATAATCTATATGTTCCAAGGGGAATGTATGGCCCTATATAAATAAACCAACAAAGCTTGCAAGTCCCACACTTATACATTCCTTTGTTTCTATTACTAACAGGTAATAAAACCCTGGTGTCATTGTTTTGTAATAAAGTTTTAAAACTATTTGTTTTCTTATAAACAAATATGGGATGACTCCCTATAACTTCAAAGACTTCAACATCCCCCGCTAAGATCTTCCATTCGGTGGAATTAACATTCCTAATGGCTTCTCTGTCCACTGATATATCCAGCATACAAGCTGGGGTTTTCTCAAGAAAAGATGAACTGTCTTTCATGTTAATAGTTTCTTGAAAATGTTCATTACACTTAAGTAAGATAGGGTTAAATAGAGTCTCCGTTTTACAACCATCTTCCCCAGCTACCTTACACAAAAATTCCCTATTATAACCACTTTGAATAAAGAGGCTATAAAACTTGTTCCTTATACTTAACATCATTCATAGTCATTCTAGAGGCTGTTATAAATTGACCTCTAGGTATGCTATTTTTCATAAAATACAGGTGGTTACACTTAAAATGTAAGCAGCTGTTTCAGAAAGTATTCTTTTGATAAACGGAACTGTCAAATTTCTTGTTACACTTATCCCATTCTATAGTCACATCTAAAAAAAAATAACCTTAAGCTCTATCTCACTTAAAGTTAATTAAAAAAATCTGAACTCGCATTAAGATGTTCCATAAAACTAATACACTAATCATAAGTTCCATCAACAATTAAAAACAAATCAACAATTTTTTATAATAAATTACCTTTTCAAAATAAATATTAGCAGTCAAAACATGTAACTCCCACCAGCCCAAGACTAAATTCACAAAAGCTGTGGCCACTGCAGACCCCAATGTGATTCATTTAACTTGTCTGTAATATCTTTTATTAAATAAAAAATAATTATTTTCCAATAACATTTCTGAAAGAGAAGAGTAAAGAGAAACCATATTATTAGAAATATTAGCGTATTTTGTCATAAACAATCTTTCAACTCCAAGATCGTGAGGGATGCAGGTAAATAAAGAGCAAACCTCTACTGTAACCAAACAGGCATTAACATCTTTATAAACATAAGAAAAATTAAAGGCACACAGTGCATTTAAACAATCCCATATGTCATTGAAATAGGATGATAACTTGTGGACCAGGAGGTTTAAAATCATGTCAAGGCCTGAAACAATATGTCTGAAGGGGGTTGTAAAGAATATTTATGAATCTTCGGGATCCCGAACAGAACCCCAATTTTCGGATTTTGAACCTTTAGAAACTCATATACATCAAATCTGATAACATTATTAATCAAATATTCATACAAAGTGGAATGTATAAACGTATAACTTTTATGTACGATGAAGCCTAAGGCAAATCATGCTTCTTCTAAGTAGCCATCCACATTAAGATGATTTCCATGGCCATAATATATTTATCAGTATTCATAACAACTAACCCCCTCCCTTATTTACCTTCATAAATCTAAGTTTTTTTCACTCTTCATTTTGTGCAAAGCTTACTTTTCTTCATAATTCAAATTAAACCACGAAAATGATTCTTTGTACTTAATATTTCTCTAATATCATTCTCACATACCTGCTCAAATACCTTTATAGTATTATTTAGTGTTGGATTAAATACAGAAGGTTTACTTAAAAAATTCAAACCAGTGTCCTTAAATAAATACTTCAAGTTTAATTTCTGAGTAAAAAACTTTAATTCAAGCACATTCTTTGTAAAGACAGAGACATGCGATTAATCAAAAGCTTTCAGTAAAGCTCATGAACATAATTCATATCCTGCAATATTGTGATGGACCTTCACTGCCATACATTACAGTGTAAGTTACATTGCGATACAGTAGTAGATATGTGTAAGTGATAAAACTGGACACTTTTATTTGATGCCAAAGATCAAGCTAAGGTGAAAACAGAGAAAATAGATAAGATTAAATGAGAGGGCGGTACTTAGATAAACTTTCAAGAGTGAGAAATTATATAAGAAATTTTTGCATTTTGAAACAAAGCAAAGATTAGCAGGCTGAAAATTGCATATTGTAAGCATTAGGATGCAGTGAAATAATATGTAGTAAGTTGAACAGCAGATTTTGGTGTTCAGCCCAGGAATGAGCTGTAGTACAGACATGAGTTATTTAGGTATTATTTAAGATGATTTTAGAAAATGTTTAGTTTATCAGTTTGCTCTAATATAGTGGTAGGATGTTCCAAAGTGTGGAGACAGGGGGAGCCAAGTGAGTCACCAACAGTATTGTAAGATTTGGTGGTAACTAAAAGTGACTTTTTTGAGTGTGCAGTTCCCTGTCTGTGGACAAATATTTTATGGTGTTTTGTAGTAGTGGAAATTTTTCTGGTTTATATATTAGGTTAGGGACAAGAAGTAGTTGTGAACAGGAAAGATACTGTGGGAGATCTAGCCAGTATATTTGCACAAATCCAATGCAGCTCAGCACTCTGTCGGAGACGGGAATCAGCGTAGAAAAAATAAAATGACAAAGTTCAACAACCATATACGCTCTTCCCTGATGGCAATAAAACGTAATGAAACTTGATTAAAATCCTCGAAAATACTTGACAGCGAGTACAGCTGGATATAAAACTAAGATATTTTATTTGGTATAAAGTGAGCGCTTTCGCCAACAGGCTTCTTCAGACTTCAGTCTGAAGAAGCCTGTTGGCGAAAGCGCTCACTTTATACCAAATAAAATATCTTAGTTTTATATCCAGCTGTACTCGCTGTCAAGTATTTTCGAGGATTTTTATCAAGTTTCATTACGTTTTATTGCCATCAGGGAAGAGCGTATATGGTTGTTGAACTTAGCCAGTATATTTGTTTTAAGGCTATTCAGTAGTGACTTTTTGTATCTAGATTGGTGGCAGATCTAGTGGTTTTGTTGTAAGAGCTGTCTAGTTTCATTTGTTTGGGAGCTATGAAAGTTAGTCAAGATGGGAGAGCCATAAAAGAGTGACAGTAGGAAGAAGGTTGGTGGAATATTTTTTCTAGTGGTATCAGTGAAAGAGTGCTTATTTCTGTATAATAAACCAACGTTTTCATTTCTATAACAGTTTGGAGATTATGTAGATCAAATTTTAGGTGTTTATCTATTGTGACTCCCAGTGCTGCAGTGGTGGTGCTTCAGTAGTGTTGTCGCCTCACAGTAAGACGTTGTCCTGTTCAATTCTCAGCTAGAGCATCTTCTGTGTGGAGACATGCGTGAATGGGCGTACCTTCATTGAAGGTTGTGTGTCAGGGCCGGCAACTCGGCACGTAAAAATCCACTGCCAATCATTAGCGGACCGGAGTTCCACTGTGGCGACCCCTAACCGGGAAAAGCCAAAAGACACAACAAAAATCTGTTGTGACTCCCAGTAGCTTTGACTGTTGTACTATTTTGATTCTGGTGTTATTTTCAGGGAAAATTTTGAAAAATAAAAATGTTTTTGATCTGAAAAATAATTTGGGTGAAGAGCATTACTTTTGTTTTTTTTTAGGATTGAGAAGGTGAGATTTTGTAGCCATATATCAATCAATGAGAAGGAGTTCTGGGGAAGAGCAGATGAAGGTGGTGTCATCTGTGGATCTATGGTTAATCATCGAAAGGAATAACCATTGAATGGCACATAATCAAATGCAAAGCGTTAAAACTTCACCCATCGAAAGTGCACTTTATTGAACCTGTGAGAAAGGGAAAGTAACTAATTGGCCAGCACTTCCCCATCTCACTTTTCCCAACTGCAGTGCAATCTCAGAGTTGGTATATATAGTTGTGGGGGCAAAGCCCCGCACATGGGTGGGTTTGAAATACTGCCGTTTGTGAGGTGGGGAATTGTTGGCCAACTAGTTAATTTTCCGGTCTCACAGGTATGTTTGATGAAGTGTATTTTCAATGGATGCAGTTTCGATGCTTTGCATTCGATGACATGCCATTTGATGGTTATTCCTTTTGATGATTAACCATAGACCTATCATCTGCATATTCTGTTATGGTTACATGTTGGAGGCTGTATGGTTTATTTATAAAGATATTGAATAAGAGGTTGCCGAGAATGAACCATGTAGGAATCCAATGGAAACAGGTAGGAAAGATGAAAAGTCTTGGAACCATTTTATTGCCTACTGTCTGTTTATGATATATATATATATATATATATATATATATATATATGGAACCATGACAGGGCTGAGCAGGACAGGTTGGGAGATTAAAGTTCTGTGAATATATTTTGGTGAGAAAAGGTGATAAATGCTTTTTTTACGTCAAGAAAAATAGATGAAACTAAGTGGCCAGAAGTTCTCATGCTGTTTATGGTGTTTGTGAAACTGAAAAGGGAAGTTGTAGTATTATGTTTGTGACAAAAGCCATGCCAGGTGGTGGAAAGGAGTTTATTATTGATGAGGAATTTTAAGAGTTGTGAAGGAATAAATGTTTCCAGAATTTTTGATAGAAGAGTTAAGATAGCTATAGATCTATAACTGGTGAAATCTGTGGATGCACTGCCTTTGTGTAGAAATATAATAAAATACTTTTTATCCAGAGGACTGGAATAATATCCCCTGTGAGATATACTTGTCCCTCCAAACCATTCTGTTGATGTTGCAAAAGAGGTTTAGATCCTTAGAATGAGTGTTTCTCATGACATCTGACTTGCTGATATGCAGCAAATCCATCAGTATAAGCTCAGAGGATGCCTTGTATGCCAGAAACTGGTCACCTCTTAGCACTGTATTGGATACTGAGATAAGTGACAGGTCTTTCAGTCAATCCATGTAGGACATTGTTGTTTAGGCCTTGTATCCTTTTAGTAAAGTATCTCTGTGGGTATTCCATTTGTTGAGTGCATCTGGATAGGTACATGCCAAGAGAGGCATTGTATTCAATGACTGGCCTTATGAGTCAAGAGGGACAATGACATCCCTAGATCTAGACACAATTCCTTTGTTCATAAGCTCTGCAGTATAGAAGGACTTTCTTACAATATTGGACACGTTGGTCAAATGTTAGGTCACTGGCCACATAAGTGCCCAATCCTGAACAGCTGTGTCTGCTCTTAGGGGCACATACTTAATGTAGTAGTTCCCCAGAACAGATGAATTCCCAAAGCATAATGTAATGCACTTTTTGGCATTTAGTTTCAGTCCATGATTTTGATACCAGTTATCTATTTGTGACAAACCTTCCGACAGGATAGCTAAGTCATTTGGGGATTCAATGACTGCTCCTGCCTTGACAGGACAGAAAAACACATCTTACTTACCTCCAGCTTTTAGAATAAGTACCTACATATTTTTATGGTGAACAATCATAACTAGCTCAGACATGCGTCACTACAAACTTAGTCAGCTAGAGTCCCCTTGGTATTGACTTTCACTTCTAAAAAGTAAATGCAGACCAGGAGATACAAGTTATCATTTCACAATGAATAACAACGCCCCACCTTGTCAAAAAACTAAAGCAAAGAAAACAAGCACAAGGCTTTATTTTCCTGATTTGCAGGACCACTGAAATGTTGCATGAAAAAGCAGCATGTAATGTGTGATTCTTGAAGAGATTCTTTGTAAACATTCTTTTACCTTTAAAATTCATATTTTCTTCAAAACACCCTGTACCAGTTATAATGTAGGATAACAGCTATGCTAAGTACCTGCTCTCAATGTAAAACAATTTAAGAAGCCTCTCAGACTTCAGAACCAGAGTTTCTGATTATCATAGACATTAGGGAATATATAGAAACCCATACACTAAACTGCCTATGGAATATTCTTTGCTTCTCTCATGTTTAGAATCTTCACATCAGTGGTTGCTAAGAGACAGACAATTATGACCATATTTAGATTTCTTTTAAGGAATTGGCAATTATTGCATTGTATGAAGTCCTATCTGCTACATCAGTGGCATTATTAAGACACTGGGTATAACTAACATTCACATGCATGTCTGAAGATGAGAGTGCTGTAAAAATGAAATGTTTACTTGTGGTTTGACTGTAAACATTACTAAATGTGATTTATAAAACATAATTCTTGTGTTTTTTGTCTGATCTGATACTAAAAAAGACACAAAAGTATGCTTTTTAAGAAGAATACTGAGGATTTTTTATGCTCAGGTGTGATTTCTGCAGAAAAACAGGTTTTGTTATCACCTGAACCTGCCTGAATATTGAAGGCAATGTTTTGTTTTGTTTTATTACACTTAATGCTTACCCTAGAAGAAGTCAAAAATGAAGTAAAATAGTACAGTTTCAAGACAAGAAAAGAAGATAAAGCTAAAAAAGGACATTTATATGCAGATGCATTAATTTATTGCTCACAAGGTATTGACATCTACTGTGTATATATGTCTCTAATGGTAACAAAAATGCAGGAGATGTATGTGCTAATTCAAAAATGCCATTGGCTGATAAACAGCAGAGAAGCTGTCACTCACAAAAAGAATTTCAACAGCCACAGACAATTCTGATAGGTAGAAAATGCATTCCTCCAAATATGCAAATGCAGTATCTTCTGTTATTTATTGTAATTATGTGCCCTGACAGGACAGAAAAATGCATCTTACTTACCTCCAGCTTTTACAATGTAAGTATCTCCTTATTTTTATGACAGACAATAATAATTAGCTCACATGTGAGTCACTAAAGCAAAAGCGACTGCTTCAGAGTGGAGGCTTGTGAATAAAAGTGTCACTTTACAAAATCCCAGAGTTAGTAACATGCCAAAGTAAGTACAGACTATGCAGGCTACACATGTGGAATCCACAGCTGTGTCTTTTCAAAGAATAGGGTAAAAGATAAAAATTGTCTGTTGCTATTTAACTTTGTACATGGTCTGATGCTTTCATTTTCCACAAGCAAACTGTGAGACTCTGAGCAAGTCAGTTAAGCAGACAAAACTCATGGGCCAGCCATGGGAATAGGAGCATATTAAAGACTTTTGAGCATATGTAGGTGGTTATAGGATACATCAAAGATTTTACGGCAGAGTCCATATTTAATATAAAAAGGTTTGTTCATGGAGTAGAGTAAGGAATGGTGGAAGGATTTAAAGAAATAAGGGGGTTTTGGTCTTCGGAGAGAAGCATGTAAGTGGTGGTAATTTTTGATAAGATTGTATTAAAGCTAAGCATTTTTACAAATATTATTTCAAGCAGGGTTTTGGCTTGTGATATTTGGATAGATAAGGTGACAATGAGAATTGCTGTACACCTTTAATCCCTAAAACTAAGATAAGATTTTTGTTCCAAGACCTATATCCATGTTTAAGTTTTAAGTCAAATTATTGTGTAGGAGATTTCTACTGCCACTTCTGAGGTAATAAGTAAAAAAAGGACTGGATGTAACGGTCATGGGTTTGTTGGTTTGTCAAGTTTGCAATCCAATGATTTTAGGAAGCTTGATTGTCATAATTTCATGTCAATATTTTCCACCTAACATGTATGTGTTAAGATTATTTTTGAAAGAAGTTGACAAATGACTTCTAATTGTAAGGGTAAGCACATTCCATAAGAAAATATGAAATAATAGTAATTATACAATTCCTTCCCTAAACCGTGCACGCTGATTGGCCAGCCCAACCAGCGTGCCCGTTGTAAATCCCTCAATATACTAACGGAAAAAGGTCCGGTCGCCCGGACTTTTCCGTTATAAAACACTGTCTCGCTATGTTAAAAGAGTTTAACATAGCGACACAGGTTTAAAAAAAGCAACGGAGATCTCCGTTGCTTTTTTTAAAGCTGTCTCGCTATGTTAAACTCCTTTAACATAGCGACACAGTGTGTAAAAAGCAACGGAGATCTTGCGATCTCCGTTGCTTTTTTTTAAAGCTGTCTCGCTATATTAAATGGGTTTAACATAGCGAAACAGCTTTAAAATAAGCAACGGAGATCTCCATTGCTTATTTTAAAGCTGTCTCGCTATGTTAAACCCATTTAACATAGCGAAACAGTAAAAAGCAACGGAGATCTTGCGTTCTCCGTTGCTTTTGCCCACAGCTCTGATGTACTGCGCAGGTGTGCAGTACATCAGAACTGCCGCAGAATACCAGACAGCTGCGGAAGGGCAGTAAAGAGGCATTATACAATGCCATTATTTAAGAAAAGTAATTATTTCTTTTCTTAAATAATGTCATTAGATATAATAATAACCCACTTCTGGGTGTGGGTAATGCTGGATTTACCCATGGTTGGCTTTGTTTGGTCCCTCGGGCTTCGCCCTCGGGACCAAACCACGCCAACCGTAGGTAAATCCAGCATTACCCACACCCAGGCGTGGGTTATTGCTATAGGAATCCATTTTTGGACAGACATGTTATCCATAACAAACATCTACTATGTGTTTCTATTACTCATATTTATTTTTCTTGCTAGATTCCAAATTTAGGTGTTTTCTTCCCTAGGGGTGTATTTCAGATAGACTGTTAACAGAAAGAGATCAAATGTAGTCATACAGACTAGACACCTGTCCCCTCTAAATTACGTTTTAATAAAATTAATACAGTGATAGCTTCTGAAGATTTTCTGACTAGGTTATGTTTTATAAGCCTATGATTTTTCTAGTGAGGATTTATTATATTTTTTCCAAGCTTCAGTTGGCTTTTTAAAGGTTATAAAATGATGCATTGTAGTCAATAATAGGTTGGATCAAGAAGGGGTATAGAATGGGAGTTCACAAATGCCCTTTAGGCTTAGATGAATTACAGATTACGATTAATGACTTTGGTACATGCTTACTAGTCTACTATTACTCCAGATTACTAATGATAATATTATTTCTTTATAATCTCACCATTTGTTATGTAATCGTAATTTATGCTTTCTTGTTAAACCTCATTATTATGCATTTACTAAGTATAAAGACGAGGTTATCATTATTGCACAAGGTTTATATTTTGTGCAGACTCTCTTGGAGAGTGTTGGCATCTGTTACTGAATATAGGTAAGGAGAAGATTTAGATGGGGTAATTATTTCTTGAAAGAAAGGCCGATCATAAAGGAGAGAGCAGGAATGGTTATCAGTTTTATTTTTGGAAATGCGTTTACTTAATGACTCTAGTGATCAGGTGTTAAATACCAGATCAGAAGGCAAGGTTTTGTTAGATAAAAAAAAAGCATCAGGATCCATAAGCCAGAGAAAGGTAATATTCCAATAAGAAAGAGTAATAGCCTGAGAGTTAATGCACAGTATTAAGGCTAGGTGTTGTTAATGAGCTGCATCATATAGTTTAGGGTTTGATTCCCTCATCCTCTCTTTGCCAACTGTGTAACTTTGAGAAAGTCACAAAATCAAAAAGTGCTTCTGCGCCAAGTCTGGAAATCATACATGTATATCACTGCCTTAGCAAGGATAACAAATAAGCATACAAAAAGAAGGAATATTTAGTGCAGGCCTGGAAAGAACAACTGCATTTAAAGATATTTTATAAAACATGAATGAACTGATGAGTAAACTGAATAAGAATACCATGAAAAAATTTAAGTCAGGGCTGTGAAAAGAAGAAAGAAGTGTGATTATATAGAGTTGAGTAAGGAGGAAAGGGAAAGAACATTTTCAGAAAAAAACATGAAGAGGATGACTTACTCCTTTGGGAACACAAGTTGTAAAGGGGAAGAAAGAGGAAATTTCACGTGTTATGCAGAAAAATAAATAAGAACAGTTTATTGTAATTTAAATAGGTGAGGAAGGGAAGACATTCATTACAAATAATAATAAGCTGTGAATAGTTAAGAGATATATTTGGCTATTAAGTTTTTTATTAACAAGTAGGTTAAAAGTTTGATTTTACAGTAAGCAGGTTAAAGGATTAAAATGGATAAAGAAGTAAAATTAAGTAAAAAGAAATAAGTACTGGAAGTACTGAAGTTAGAAAAAATAGAGTAGGGTGTAAAGTTCTCAAGATAGAGAGTGTTTAATGTTTGAGTATTTCTAACAGTTTGAGGAATGTCAAACAGCTGTGTGTGTAGGCTGATTCTCAAAAAAGCAGTCTGGTACATGGGGTTCTTCGTGCAGGTAGTGAACAGATGGTTTATTCACAATGGAGCTGGAAAAGGATTTTATGGTAGCATATTAGCTCCCATTCACTGACCCACACCCCAATGTACTATTTTGCTTCTGGCACAGGGAAGTCCTGAAGCAGTTCTCCAGCTGCCTGCCCTGTCCTCTGCATATGCTAATTAGGTAAATAAAGATCACGTTCTAGAACTGATCCTGTTCTAGAACTGATCCTTAGCAATGACATACTAGGTAGTCAGCTTAAAGTGATTTGTTACATTTTTAAGTGCTCTGCTTCCGTTCTGAGTACATAGCAATAGCAGTATTACTTACTGTAATGGTCACGGTTATGTGTGTTTTCCTTGACGGAATGATTTATTTCTTAGTTCAAACGGTCAGTACAGAGAATCTGTTGGCATTCTGAAACTTATTTTCCTGCAAAATTCCATCTGCAACATAATGTCATGTCAGGTTAACAGTGTTTAGTGCTAGAGTAGAGCTGTAAATAATGACGCATGGCAGACTTTTTTCAGAGACTTGCGCTAATTTTTTTGCTGGTTTTAACTGTGACAGGATAGAAACAATGTAACTGCATTCACATTCACCTTTGTAATCTATTCAGTATTGCAATGGGTGTTTTACTATTTTACATGGCACTCTTCAAGGAGTTTACCATTAAGTTTGTGCAATGGTGAGGTACGTGTATGGTTTCTAATACCATGACAGGAATGGACCCCATTCCTAAGTCAAAGTATGATTAAAGTTTATGAAATTAGTATTGCTCCTCCCACATGGTCAATGGAGTTTGTAAACCAATGTGTAAGTAGTCCACTACCTTGGCCCGTCAATATTAACCTTTCATCTTTTGGTTTAAATTCACCTCTCCTTTACCATTCCTGCATTCAGTTCTGATCAAAGTGAGGTTGTTCCAAGAGTTTTCTATACTTGCAATTATATTTATGCATTTTCCACATTTCTTGCCTTCTTACCTGATCATTCATCTTATATTCTTTCTCTTTTTTTTTTGGTGCATTAATTTCCTGCCTGATTTTTATCTACTACTGGTTTGATTTCCATTCCCACTTGACACCGATATGCTTCTGCTAAACTAAATAGGGAAGTCATCTTAGACTTATTCACCTCATATTTAATTTGATTTGTTCTGGTACCATGTATTACTTTTATCATGTCTATCTTTCGGAGTATTTTTGTTGATCTGTTCCCTCATCCATACTCTTCTAACAGTGACAATTCTTGTCTTAATTGCTTTATAGTTTTCTTTATTCAGTACCTCTATGATGGCATTTGATTTCTCCCCTTCCTTTCCCTTACTGCCCTGTGTTTTTGTGGTAAGATTTTAACTGTTATTAATTTAGCTGCACAGTAATATATCCTGTTTATTTCTGTTGTATTGCATGAATCTCCATGAACAGTCTTAATTACTGTGTTCATTTGCTTTATCAAACTTCTAACTTTTTGGGTTTTATTGACTTTCTGTAGTCTATTTCTTTCATTGCTCTTACTATGTCTGTCCGTCTCTATAAAATCAAGCAACTTTTCTCTTAAATCATTTTCCTCTAAACTGAAGGCACATTCTTTGTTCTCCATTTCCGGCAAGCATTCTACAGAAAGTTCCAGAGCATTTTCCTGTGCCATATTCTCCTCATTTGTATCCTGTGTGATCCATTGTTCTTTCATATGGAAACTCACTGGCCTATGACTCCACAATACTGACTGTTTCCTGTTCCTTCCCATGCTGTGCAACTCCAAATGAACTTTTTTACTTGTTTCCTGTGGAAGTCTCCAAAGTATCTTCATATGGCAACTGATCAGATGTTTTCTGCTCCACTGGTTTCTCCTTAATTTGGGGATCCATTGCTTTATCCTGCTGTGATATTAACAGAGTTGGATCTTCTACACTAAATCCTTCACTTCGCAGGTAATCCATAACCTCAGTTTCTATTTCTTGAACTTCTCCATTACTAATCCTCTTTTCTACATTTCTTCTTTGTTTTCTTATTTTTATTATGCATTTATTTATTTAAAATTTGTTTACTGGGTAAGTCTGACTGGGACAGAGCCCATTTTCAGCGGAGGCCTAGGGAGAAATGCTCCACATGCACGTGTTTGTAATGTGGGAGGAAACTGGAGCACCCAGAGGAAACCCACGCGAATGCAGGGAGGACATACAGACTCTACACAGAAAGCACCCTGGCTGAGAATCGAACCAGAAAACCTTTTGCTGTGAGGTAACAACGTTAACTGCTGCACCAATAATATTTTCCATATCTGGATGCCTTTTCCTGTATCTTTCTTCAAATAACTTTGATGATGTTTTTTGTATTGATTAATTCTGCTTTCTCCTTTGCATAAATATTGTACCATATTAAATCGCTTTCTTTCACATGCCATATTTCTTCTTCAAATGTCTCTTGCTCATCCAGCATTTCCTTACTTGGGATACTCGTTCCATCATGCTGTGATACAACCTGCATTTACACTAAATCCTTCACTTCACAGGTATTCCATAACTTCAGCATCTATTTTTGTAATTTCTACTTGACAGCCGCTGTGGTGCAGCGGTAGCATTCTCTCCTCACAGCAAGAGGTTTTCCCGTTCGATTCTCAGCTGGAGCGCCTTCTGTGTGGAGTCTGCATGTCCTCCCCGCGGTCGAGTGGCATTCGAAAGACATGCATGAATGGACGTGCCTTCGATGAAGGTTGGGTGTCGAGCTGACACCTCGGCACCGTGAAAAACTACTGCCAATCATTAGCGGACCAGAGTTTCGCTGTGGCGACCCCTAACTGGGAAAAGCCGAAGGAACAACAACATTAATCATCTGTTCTGCATTCTTTCTTTATCATTTTATTTTTGTATTGTGAAATTTTCCATATCTGGATGCCTTTGCCTGTATTTTTCTTTAAATATACAAAATAAAACTCTCTTAAACAACAAAAAAAAAAAAAAGATAAACGGAGGCTACAAATCACGCCAGCCAAACGGATTCAAATTTCTTTACTCAGTAAGCGCTTTCATGCAAAACATTGCTTGCACTTCTTCAGACAAAGTAAAAATGAAACACATTACATTTTATAATAACAAGTGCTTAAACCAAGCCCACAATTAATTAAATAATTGATTGATTTTGCTTGATTAAACCGACTATTTAGCAACCATAAAAAACCTAGCTTAAAGGTACAAACATACATAAAAAACATATAAAAAATATTTGTATATATGTATATTTACATCTATGTCTACAGCCCTATACATCTATTAATTAAACCAACTACTTAACATATACTTATAAACTATAACTTATTGTAATTATAATTTAATTTGTTGTGTGTATATTATACTAACCAAATCCATCCTTGTATGTACACACAAATACATATGCATAGTATTAAACACTGAGGTACCGCCTCAAGCCCTGCGACGTAGTGACCGAATCAATGACAAGAAGAAAGCCGATAACCAACACAACCAGTTTAATGTAAATCAATCCCAGGGTTTTCAACGCAACCAGCATGGCCCTCGGAAGAAAACGGGTTGGAACCGCAAAGGTCACAACAGGTTTGGGACCAACAAGCGGAAAGGTCGATAGATGTGACGGATGGGGACAATCAAAGTTCCGTTAACATCTTGAAAAGTAAGAGTAATGACTTTAAAGTATATAATTATACAGACTTTGATATTGGTTCGGATTTAATTGAACTTTTATCTAAAGGTTTCTCTTACGCTGTACCACCCAAATTTGATATTGCCAGAGTATTATGTGACGTAAAAATGTTTGTACGGAAATTAAATTTAAAAATATTTTTTGGTGACAAAGATAGTTCCCAATGCAGGACTGAAAATGTTTCAAGTGTGTTTAATCCCCCTTTAGACAACAATCTGACGACTTTTGAAAAAATTTCCGAAGTTCATTTGAGAAGTTTATATAAGGAAATTTGTAAAAATAAGACGTTGTCATGTAAAGAAAATGAATTAATTACACACATTAGAATACATGAAATACGAGTAATGAAGCCTGATAAAGGTGGGGGGGGCTGTTCTAATGTATGAGAATGATTATTTTGAGAAAATGCATTGGTTACTTTCTGGAGAAGAATATAAAATCGTATCATTAAACGAATTCAATCAAGCTTATAAAAGAATTAAGGATTATTTAAGCGAATTGTTTATTGAAGGAAGTATTACACTAGATCTATACCACTATTTTTCTATGCCAGCACCTATTACGCCCGTGCTGTTTGGCATTCCGAAATTACATAAAAATACTCAAGACCCCCCTTTTAGGCCTATAATAGATGGACGGAATTCCATCACTTACCCTTTTGCCAAATGGGTGGACAACAAATTGAAAGAGTTCCTCAAGACTGAAAGCCAGATATGCAAAGATTCTTGGCACGTTCTGAGGAGTCTTAATGAAATTCCCTTTCAAACTGAATTAACATTTGTGACAGCAGATGTCAAAAATTTGTACACTGTTATCCCCCATGCAATAGGAGTGGAGTGGGCACGTGAATTTTTAATACAAAAAAAGTGCCCAGGGAAGGAGGTTGACCTTATTATTTCTATTTTGGAAATTATTTTGGCAAACAACTATTTTATGTTTAGAAAAGACATATATTTACAACTAACAGGAGTAGCGATGGGTTCCCCAGTTGGCGGTAGTTTTGCAAATATAGTAATGGCCTTCTGGGAACGGACATTTCTTTTTCCTCACAATTTATTTCAAGAAACTATAGTTTGGTACACACGCTATCAGGATGACATTCTAATGATAGCTAATTGTACACGGGACGAAGTTATTGAGCTGATTAGTGAAATGAATTCTTTCGTCCCCTTCCTGGAATTTACTTATGAAATTGGAGATACATCCATTAATTTTCTGGATATCAATATTAGTAAAGACATGATAAAAAATGATTTCGCTACTAAAATATACAGAAAGCCAACATATAGCAACTCCTTCTTACATTTCACAAGCTGCCACCCCTATTACCAAAAGAAAGGGGTGGTAAAGGGTCAATTTGTCCGAGCCTCTCGAATGTGTTCTACTGATGAAGCATTTGAGGAGGAATGTGGGAAACTTTGGGAAATGTTTGAAAACAGAGGTTATCCCAATAAATTATTAAACGCAGTTTTCGTTGAGATTAACAACAAAAGGAAAGCTGGTATACTTGGGTCTATATTTAAAGGGGTACCTACTGTTTCTGGCAATGTAACTTATGATAGTCTAACGGACAATATTGAACCAGAAAACATGAACCAGAGTGACAATAATACTAATTATAATATTAGTTTTTTGACACAATTCAACCTGTATTCTATACAAGTTAGAAGTATTTTACAAAGTAATTGGGAATTCATTATGCAAGATAGGAAACTACATTCCTTATTGGGCCCAAAATTGAATGTAGTATACAAAAGAGCTCCTTCTATGAAAAATCTATTTGAACTTCCCTTTAAACCCTATAAAATGAACAAGGGTATGTTTAAGTGTGGGAGATGCAAATATTGCAAGTTTATACAAATAGGTTCCAGCTTTACGATAAGGGGCATTAAATACTATATTAATGGTAAATTTAATTGTGAGACCCAAGGTGTAGTCTATCTTGCAAAGTGTAAAGAATGTCCGGTCTACTATTTCGGTAAAACCGAAAGATTATTAAAAAACAGAATCTATGAGCATTTCTATGCTATATCTAGAAAAAATCCATCAAATGCTTTGGCTAAGCCTGTTATGGATAATAATTCTCATAGTTTTTTGTTTAACATCGTAGAAAAAGTGGACAAGAATCCTAGAGGTGGGCCATGGTATTTAAAATTACAAGAACGTGAACTTCTTTGGCAATTAAAAACTAATGCCTATTCCCACCCAGGCATTAATGACACATGTTTCATCAAATGTTTGCTTAATATCAAAGCTTTAGAGAGATAGTTGAATCCTAAATGTGCAGTATTTTTATGCATAAACATTTAGATCCTGAAGATATTCTAATGGATAAATACTCTATTTGTATTTTAATACTATGCATATGTATTTGTGTGTACATACAAGGATGGATTTGGTTAGTATAATATACACACAACAAATTAAATTATAATTACAATAAGTTATAGTTTATAAGTATATGTTAAGTAGTTGGTTTAATTAATTGATGTATAGGGCTGTAGACATAGATGTAAATATACATATATGCAAATATTTTTTATATGTTTTTTATGTATGTTTGTACCTTTAAGCTAGGTTTTTTATTGTTGCTAAATAGTCGGTTTAATCAAGCAAAATCAATCAATTATTTAATTAATTGTGGGCTTGGTTTAAGCACTTGTTATTATAAAATGTAATGTGTTTCATTTTTACTTTGTCTGAAGAAGTGCAAGCAATGTTTTGCATGAAAGCGCTTACTGAGTAAAAAAATTTGAATCCGTTTGGCTGGCGCGATTTGTAGCCTCCGTTTATCTTTTTCTTTAAATATATTTGGGGCCGCTTTTTTGTATTGATTAATTTGGCTTTCTCCTTTGGATAAATATTGCACCATATCGCTTTCTTTCCCACATCCACATTTCTTTTTTATACCTTTCAAAAGTCTCTAAATTTTGTTCTTTATATTTCTGCACTTTCTCAGTCATGTCTTTTTCCAAACTGCCCAAGTTTTCTTGGTCTATACAATGTTTTTCATAAATCTGTTGTATTAATGAACACAAATTTGTATTTGAAGCTTCTGACAGTTTTTCTTGTGCAAATATTTTTCCATTTGTGTTTTCTTCAATATAATCAGAATATCATTTTAAACCAGAAACAAAACTATACTGTTTAAAATCTGCAGAAGGACATTATCATGCCATTCAAACTGAATCATATGAACTGAAACAAGTTTATCATGTCCTAGCATAACCACTTTATAGATGGATCTTCATAAATTTATTTGCAAATGATCCTGTATTGACTAATGGAAGGCTACACAGGGTCTATTATTGGCTGCTGCTGCTGTTTGAGCATGTTTTATGGACACTTCCCCCTCAGCTGTCTGCTGATCATAAGACCCCTGCCAGCCAACTAGCCTATTGATTCACCATCATCATGGTGAGGGTTTAAGTGACTGGAGCCATCCTTAAAGTAACCATCAGGTGTGGTGCAATTTTTTGTTCATTAAGCCCAACCACTGCGCCTGCCCGTGACAAGCTGTGGGTGGGGTGTGCAATGGGTATCATTGCTGCATCTACCTGTCAATTCCACAAATTCCACAAGTGATTTATATCAGCTGGATGCCTAACCTACTTGCTTTAGGCACTACACAGTTGTTCTCTGGTGTCCAATAGGGAAAAACAGCTAATGCCCAGGTCTTCCTGGGTACTTGCACTCATGCCCATCCTCCCCCACCTGCACTGTCAAGCCACCAGGCCACCCTGGGCTGTAGTCAGGTTCCTACTCATCTACATCACCAGTGCAAGTTTACTGTGGACTTTTAAAATACATAAGGACTGGGCTGTTGCTGCTGTGCAGATGGTACTCAACAGTGTTATTTGCAAAGAAGTATAAAGCTGCTTGCCCAGCATTTGCCTTGCTGAAATACAGATATGGATGTGGTATAATAGGCTGCATTTAAATCACATCAAGATGAACTGGAATTAGTTTTGCTAATTGATGCATATATATCTGAAAAGGAAGTACAGACATAACACATGAATTCAGATTACAATAACAATATTTCATTAGCAATGCATCTAACAGTCTAACATGTACTGGTATCATTAGGTCTTACTTTAAACACATTGCTTTCTGTTTTACATACATCAATTGCTAGACCTAACAATTCCCAAAATATTAGTAGTCTCAAATTTCCATTTTCTAGGAATAGCCTTCCTGGGCACTGCTAATATAATCCAAACATGGCCCCCACAAGGGGGGGCCAGGATAAGGGGGGCCCAGTGTGATCGATCAAAAGATAAAAATATTTAAAACCTCTTTTTGAAATTTCTCGACCACTGAAAATTTATACTTTAATTCATACAACAATTTAATCGTGAATTTCAAAAAGGGCCCATATCCATATTTTTTCAGTTGTGGAGATGGGCCCTTTTCAAAATTCATGATTCAATTATTATTATTATCAATGCGGCAGAGCGGGTGGCGGGAGCCTACCTCTATAACAGCTGTCCTTGTTACAGCACTGATATCCCCACCAGGGCTTATGAACTGTTGCGTCTCCTGCATAATCCCATCTCTCTCCCTCCAGAAGAGGCAAAGCTAATTCCACCTGGCCAGCTCCATCAGGTGCTCAAGTCACTAATCAAACTCAGTTTGCCAGAGTCACTGGCAGATCTTTATTCCTCTATGTGAGGAGTGCTGGGCAAACTTTGCATAACTCAATACACATTAATGGCTTCAGTTTTATTCATAACAGTGTGCTGTTCTGCAGACAGAAACATATGGGTTACAGAGTTTATTAACTGATAAATTAAAATGTTAAACTCATTAAATCAGCATTAATGTCATCTGCTGATAGTGTTACCAGAGGTTACCAAATATCTTACTATAGCAGTTATCACAGTGCAGCCTTTTTCTCTTTATACTAACTGGTTTCCCCAGGTTTCTGCATTACTTCATGCATTTATACTGTTTCAAACATTGCTTGTATGTTCTGAAATATGTTATGCTTCACTGAATGATAGATCATAGTGTCTCTGTATGGCTTTTCTCAACTGCAGTCACCTGTTTTATATTCTCTGATATTATATTGTGAGATGTTTTGTGAAGTAGGATCACACAGCACATCTACAGATGCCTCACTACTGGTATCAGGGTACAGGACCTAATGCCACAGTTCCTTTAAATCAGATATGATAAAATAATGCTGTATACCTCAGTCTTCCTAAAACATTAATACTGAGAAACATACTAATACAATGACAATAAGTACAGGGAATGATAAAGTCCAGATGTAAGACTTTGAATACCCTCTAAGTATCTGTAAAAGCTTAAAAAATGCATTCAAATGCTCTGTGATCTTATAGTATAATAATTATGTTTCTAAAAGTTTTCTCATTTCACAACACATAACATGGCACACAAAAAAAGACTACAAAGAAAAAATGATTCAAGCGCGATTGAGGTCCAAATAACAGGGTGCCATGATTCCAGAGTGGCACCCCTTAATTTCCAAATTTCCCGGCTTTTTTAAAAAATTTTTTTCAAACTGACATCATCACGCAGAAGCATGGACAGTGACATCGGCTTCGTGAGCAGCCTGCCAGCCTATCGGAATTTGGCTCAGGGCTGCTCTGGGCTGAGTTTAATTTGCAAGCCTGCAACAGAGTAGACAATGAGATAGGGTCTAAAGAGAGAGGGACGGGACAGACGAGTCAGAATCCTGAGCATTGAGCAGCTGATAGTGCTGTGAAGCACATTACTGGATTTAACAGGTAAGAAAAAAATGTACACACCTCAATGTAGTCAGTACTAGACAGTATTGTTTATTTCACAGTAGGAATAAATCAGTGAATTGTGCCTTCGCTGAAATTAGGCACTTGTTTGTACTTATGTTGATGAAGCAATATGACTTTTTTATCTTTGTCTGCCTCTGTACTATTTTATTCTAATGGCCAGTAGGACATATATATATATATATATATATATATATATATATATATATATATATATATATATGATAAAATATGTTATCTTCTTGCTGGAAGTTTGATTTAACTGAGCTGCATTTTCATGTTATTCTTTTTTTGGACGTTTACCAGTTATTTTGTGCCAAAACAAATAACTTTTTTTAACCCGAGTACCCGACTGTTAAAAGTATATGAATAACAGCTACTTTGAGTAATGACTGTTACTAGCTTATGTTGGGATAATGGATTACTTATTTTGAAGGCATGTGTTGCAGAACCCAGGAATCTTCTTTTGTAACTGTTAGTGTGAAAAAATAAATAGCCATGCCATGCGTTGAATTTCTGGTCTTTGGCTGTGTAGATTCTTGTGCAAGATATGGCTGTCTGTTCGCACTGGTCGGGTTATGGCAGCAGCTATTTTATTTAAGCATTAGTGTGTGTGTGTGTGTGTGTGTGTGTGTGTGTGTGTGTGTGTGTGTGTGTGTGTGTGTGTGTGTGTGTGTGTGTGTGTGTGTGTGTGCGTGTGTGTGTGTGTGTGTGTGAAGTTGCAGCTTTCTAATTCAAATGTTACACTCGGTAAGCAGAGTGGTTATGACAGCAGCATACCTCTCAACCTCAGAGTAAGTAATCTGGACAAAGCCATAAATAATGGGGGGGGGGATGACCAAAGATAGGGACAATTTTTGAATATTGTGCTTACAAACTTAGAAAGTAGACAGAGCAACAGGATGTGCTTTAATAATAATTTTATGAAGGATATGAAGTCTGAAACTGAAATGTCTGACATCATTTTCTGACTTAAATCTTCAGTGATTTGCCAATGATTTGCTATAAAACCACAATTTTATGAAAAATGGACCAAAATATTAGGCAAAAATCTGGACATTCTGCAAAGATCTGTACAGTTGAGAGGTATGCGAGCAGTTATATTATTTAAGCATGCAACTCGCACGGTGTGTGTGGTTCATTATTGGCAGCAACTCCACAGCTTTCAAATTCAAATGTTACACTCAGTAAGCAGAGTGGTTATGGCAGCAGCTATTTTATTTAAGCATTAGCGTCTGGGTTTAAATGAATGTGAGTTTCAAGGGCAGAGAAGTTTTAATGCTAAGTCTATTTTCATTCTGAGACTGTATTGCTTTGTTTAGTAGATATCTATTAGTGTTTATGGTATAAAATGTAAAATAAGTTTTAAATGCAAACCAAATAATCATTGTAGAAGTAAAGCAGTATGCATGTTCCAATGTTTATGGTAAATGGAGTGAAATAGCCAAGTAATGGGACAATGGAATGGCTGCAGGGGGACTCTGGGGACATATTTTGGTTGTCTGTTCTTCAGTTTGCATTTGAAAGTTGGTTTCCCACAATTCTATTGGAATGGGTGGGGTTACATAACTTGGTATGCAGATTTTATGTTAATTAGCATACATATTTATACCTATTTTTCATGGGCATTTGTCCAGATTGTTGATGTTTTCAGGTAGAGAGGTATGTTCGTAATCGTAAGTAAATATTTTTGCTTTGCAACTGTCCTGTTCTTTATGGATATATTCATTTTGAAAAAGTTATATAGATATTTTTGGCTTTTATTTTTTTTTTTATAAAAATCAACAAGTAAAATTAAAGCCATGTTTGCTACAAATTATAAACACAAGTCTGGTGCTCAGAAAAGGAAACAAATACGAAAAGGAAGAGAAGGCATCACGCGGTCGTCAATTGATAAAATTCTTTAAATATGGTGACGGAAATAATTTAGCACATAGTACTAATCATGAAGATAGCAATTATGAGAATTTATAAATTCAAAAATCAGTTGAAGGGGAAGCAACTGCCACTGTTGCAAATGTTGTAGAACAAGGAAATGAGAAACCTCAAGAAGAACTAACTATGACAGAACATGATACAGTCGATACAGTTACACATAATTTCGAAAATCCTGATGTAAAATACGATGATCCTGGCATGTGGCCTCGAGTAATTTCAAATAACCTGTGACAAGAAATAGTACAACTCACCGCCTTTCAAGAATTCCAAAAGATATATAAGAAATTGCCAAAGGATGTTAATGGTAGAGAATTTCAAGAGTTTCTTTTATATAAAAAAATAAAAGACAAGTGAACATTTTCCACGAGAATGGCTAACATGGAGTGCATCAAAAGAAATTCTTTACTGCCTACCATGTCGACTTTTCTGCGATCCACTTAACAAAAAATTAAGCTGTTTAAATCAAGAAGGATTTTCACCTAAAAATAAACCGTGGAAAAAGTTATATGACATTTTGCCATCTCTTGAAAATAGTGCTGAACATAGGAAACAATATGTAGCTTGGAAATGTCTTTTGGATTCATTAAAAGGACATGGAATCGATAAAGCCCTCCAACTCCAAATTCAGTCTGAGACAGCCAAGTGGAAAGCTATTCTGCAACCAATTTTAAATGTAACACTTTTTTGGCATCTAGAGGTTTAGCATTTCAAGGAGAGAACACTACAATTGGAAATATCCACAATGGAAATTTTTTAGGGCTTTTGGAACTAACTGCCAAATATGATGAAGTAACAAGACAACACCTTGCTAAAGGTTAACAAAATCGGATAGAAGGAGGAAGAAACATGAAAGGATCTGTCCATTATTTGTCGTGGTATTCTCAGACCAAGTTCTTAACACCATTCTGGATCAAAGAAGGGACTCAATTTTTTATGGCATAATTGTTGATGCAACACCAGATATCTTGCACAATGAACAAAATTATCTGATTCTAAGATAAGTATTTCAAAACAAAGATTTAAATGAATTTGAAGTAAATGAACGTTTCATTGAATACATACATTTTGCTGGAAAAACTGGACAAAAAATAACTGAAGAAATACTTGTTACTCCTGAAAAACACAATATACCTCTTCAAGATTGCTGTTTACAAGGGTACGATAATGCCTCCAATATGAGTTGTAAAGTAATCGGCATTCAAACACGCATCCTAGAAAAGAACAAATTTGCAGTGTTCTCCCCCTGTGGTGCACATTAATTAAATCGCGTAGGAGTGAATGCTGCAAAAATCAATCCAGATGTTATCACATTTTTCGGAAATATAGATAGCTTGTACTCCTTTTTCGCTCATAGTTCTGCATGCTGGGAGGTGCTTAGAAAACATATACCATTATCTTTTCAAAGTGTGTCAGAAACAAGATGGAGTGAAAGAATTCAAGCTGTGCATCCAATCGTCAAACATTACCCCGGTGTACTTGCTGTGATAGATGACATTCTTAGTGAGATGGCTACAGGATTAATCCTTCAGCACTAAATACGCTTATAGGTTTGAAGAAATATTTCAGTTCTTTTAAAGGTCTGTTGATGACAATATTCTGGCGTAAAATACTAGCCAGTATTGATAAGAATATTGTCATACAAAGCAAAGGATTATGACTTGCTATAGAGACCGCCTTGGTAAAAGACTTAGTGGAAGAAATTCAAACATTGCACGATTCATGGGAAAATATTATTCATGAAGCTAAAGCAGTTGCTGCAGCAATAGAAATCCAACACAAATTTCCTGAAAAGCGTGAAGAAGACTTCCGAAATTCTGTCATGTACCAAGTGTTGGATTTTATTATCAACGATATAAAAACAAGATTTGAAGCAGCGAATAATATTTGCAAATTATTCTCTCCAATTTAAAATTTTCAGGATTTGGACAAAAATCAGCTAACCACAAAAGTAGCAATACTTGTAAAAGCTTACAAAAGAGATTTGTCGGATGATTTAATAAATTAAGTACTTCACCTTAAAACAATCCACGAGACCATTTTTGGTTCGGAAAGGTCACCAATTAAACTTCTTAATTTAATGAATGAAAAAAAATCTGCAAGAAATATTTGGCAATATTTGCCTTGCATTGAAATTATTTTGTACTATTCCAGTAACTGTCTCGTCGGTTGAGAGATCATTCAGTAAATTGGCAGACTCGTTAAAAATGTGTCAAATAAATTCCACTAGCCAAGAATGGCTTAATCATTTGGCAATTTATGTATAGAAGAGGATTTTGCCAAAAAGTCGATTACTCAAAAATAATTGAAAAATTTGCTGTAATGAAAGCTAGAAAGTACACTTTCCAATAATTTTGTTGTTGTTTTTTTTTATAAATATAATTATGGGGGCACGCAAAAAAATCTAGACTTGGGGCCTGCTTTAGCATGTGGGGGCCATGGCTCCAAAACAAAATTAAATGATATATATATATATATATATATATATATATATATATATATATTTTTTTTTTTTTACTTTTTATTTTTAGGTATTATTTTTTAGGTATCAAACACTCATAAGTATCATATATCTAGTTGACGCAAAATTATTTGACCATAACAGAAAAAAAGAAGTTATGTACTCACCATAACGTTCCATCTGAGTAGGTAACTTCATTTGAATCCAAAACGACAATAGTTGAGTTAAGACACCTTTATAGAAACAACAAAGCTTTCAGGTTGAAAAACCCTTTTTCAATGTATCACAACAGGTATATTAAGAACGCCCATATATATACATAAGAAAAACAATCATGTGACCTGCAGCCACCATCACATGATCATTACCAATATAAAAACATTTTAATAACATTCAAAATAATAACATTTTCTAACTATTAACTATAGCTAATAGAACTAATAACTATATTAACTTAACAGCGGACACACCCCCTGGTTTGAATGCTGCAGTATCTTTAAAGCCTATTTTAAACAGAATACAGCAAACCAGATTAAATTAATTTTAGTTAATATATATTATATGTTAGCATATTAGAGGTATGTTTGAATAACTATAGTTAATAGTTAGAAAATGTTATTATTTTGAATGTTATTAAAATGTTTTTATATTGGTAATGATCATGTGATGGTGGCTGCAGGTCACATGATTGTTTTTCTTATGTATATATATGGGCGTTCTTAATATACCTGTTGTGATACATTGAAAAAGGGTTTTTCAACCTGAAAGCTTTGTTGTTTCTATAAAGGTGTCTTAACTCAACTATTGTCGTTTTGGATTCTTATGAACTTTGTTTCAGTGCTTTGCTTCATAGGTAACTTCATTTGTCAGCAACCTGTTGGTATCGGATCCGAGCCGGCAGCTTTATCCAGCTAAGATCTGAGCTCCAAGCTCCTCCCCCTTACCCATAACCCCCTGCCATCCTTCTCTGTCCTCCGATCGAGTTTGCTTAGCATTATAGAATACTACAACCAAGGCTCAACTAAACATTCTAACCTGATGTCATCTGATACAGGGAGCACAAAGATCCTAAAAAGGGATGAACTACAGGTTAGGGGGACGTCTGACAAATGAAGTTACTTGCTCAGATGGAACGTTATGGTGAGTACATAACATTTTTATCTGAAGTAGTTAACTTCATTTGTTCATCAACCTGTGGGACAGAGTCCCCAGCTACCAAAAAAAAAACTTAGTAGGTCCTCATGGAAGAATATTCCGGAGCACTGCTGAGCCAAAGGACGCCATCCCTCTGGAAATTATATCCAGCTTGTAATGGGTAATAAAGGTATGGGATGAAGCCCAGGTGGCTGCTAAACAAATGTCATCCAAGGACACCCTGGACCAAAAGGCAGCAGAAGTGGAAATCGATCGAGTAAAATGGGCGTGAACTCAGACAGGTTCTGGTCGGCCGGAACTCTTATATGCAAGAAGTATACATTGTGAAATCCATCTGGACAATGTACCTTTTGACACAGGTTTACCCAAAAAGAGTTTAGCAAAGGATACAAGGAGTTGCTTAGATTTCCTATGATCAGCAGTCCTGTGTAAATAGAACCTCAATTGTCTGTGCACATCCAAAGAATGTAATTTGTATTCACCTTTGTTTTGATAATTTGGGAAAAAAACAGTAGGTTGATAGATTAGTTAATGTTGGACTCAGAGGCGAATTTAGGTAAGAAGGAGGGATTAGTCCTGAGGGAAACTCTATCTTTATGGAAGACCAGGTATGGAGGTTTGGTGCAAAGGGCTTGAAGCTCTGAAACCTTTCTAGCCGAAGTGATGGCAATGAGAAAGGCCATTTTCCAAGATAAGTATTTAAGATCCACCAAAGCTGCAGGTTCAAAGGGGGGGGGGGCAGTAAGAGCCTGAAGAACAAGGGTTAAATCCCACAGAGGAACTGCATCCTTAACAGGAGGCCTTAACAGGAAAGTACCTTTTACGAAAGTTTTGCAGATCTTGGAAGAAGCTAATGAACCAAGATCACTTCCCACATGAAAGTGTGGAATTGCTGCTAATTGGACTTTGACGGTGGAGGAGCTGGCACCTTGATCAAATAAGTGTGACAAAAACTCTAATACAGCTAGAATCAGGGCTGTAAAGGGATCCATATGTCTATGTTCTGCCCAGATCGAAAAACGTTTCCATGTCCTCTTATAGACCTTTCTAGTAGAAGGTTTATGAGCGGCTACTAAAATAGTTTTAACGGAGGAGGAGATACCGGGAGTCCTAGCTATGATTGGAACTGGATCAACCAAGCTGTGAGCTTGAGATTGTCCAGGTTTGGAGTTGTCAACTCCAGGGGGTGAGAAATCAGATCCGGAGTGGGATCCAAAATCCATGGAGGATTGACCAGATGAGACCATAGGCAAGGGAACCACGTTTGACAAGGCCAGAATGGGGCTATGAGGATCACTCTGCTCCCCAACCGACGAGCTTTCTGCAAGAATTTCACCATGAGGGTGAGAGGTGGATAAGCATAAAGTAGACCAGATGGACAAACATGGACTAGAGCATCTCTGGGGGATTCCCCTGGTGGGGGAAGTAGGGTGAAGTACTCGCTACATTTTGCGTTCGAAGGCGACGCGAATAGATCGCAGCAAGGTTGACCCCACTTGAGGAAGATCTGCTTCGCTACTCTCGGGTTCAGAGACCACTCGTAAGGTGAGAGGATGGTTCGACTCAGCCTGTCTGCCAAAATGTTGGACCGACCCGGAATGTGCGTTGCTATGAGAAAGTGGTTGGTGGCAATCTCCCATTCCCAAACTCTCATGGCCTCTCGACACAGCGGATAGGATCTGGTTCCCCCGTTTGCTGAAATACAAGACTACTGACATGTTGTCTGACTGAATCGCAATTGTCCTTAACGAAAGAAGGGCCTGGAGTGCTTGCAACGCTAAGAGCACCGCCCTCATCTCTAGGACACTGATGTGCAACAAGGTCTCTGAGTATATCCACATGCCTTGGACGGTTCTGCCCATGCAGTGCCCCCCTCCCCCCCACCTGAGGCGAGAAGCGTCCGTGGTCACCGTGGCTTGGGGTGGGGTCATAGAGAAGGGGCCCCCTTCCCTGAGATCCGAGGATTGGATCCACCAGAGTAGGGATCTCCTGCAAACCTTGCTGAGGGGGATAGCTGTACTTAGCGGGTGTTGCAGGATGGACCATTGGACCTGCAAGGTCCATTGCAGGACCCTCATGTTTAGACGAGCTAGTGGTGACATATTGATGGCAGCCGCCATGGAACCTAGCGCCCTCAGGACCAATTCCGCTGGGGGAGCTGGGGATTGTAAGAGGGCCATCACGTGGAATGTCAAAGTTCGAAGCCTGTCCAGAGTTAGGAAGGCCCTCAACAGGTTTGTATCTAGCCTGGCCCCTATGAAATATAAGGTCTGAGTTGGTTGAAGGGAGGATTTCTTGAGATTGATTGAAATTCCCAGATGAGAGGCCAAGTAAAGGAAGTAATTCCTGGCTGAACAGAGTAGATGCCTGGTGGGGGCGGTCAGGAGCCAGTCGTCTAGGTACAGAAAGACCTGTATACCCTGAAGCCTCAGGTGGGCCGCTACAACTGCCATTACTTTGGTGAACATCCTGGGGGCTGTGGTGAGGCCAAAGGGAAGGACCCTGAACTGATAGTGACTGGCTCCCAGCCGGAAGTGGAGAAACCTTCTGGATCGCCTGTCCATCAAAATGTGGTAGTACACATCCTTGAGGTCTATAGAGCACATCCAGTCGTTCTCCTGCAGGAGTGAGAGAATGGATTGAATGGTGACCATCCGGAACTTTTCTTTGGCAACCGACAGGTTCAGAGTGGACAAGTCGAGGATTGGTCTTAAGTCCCCGGTCTTTTTTGGCACCAAAAAGAACCTGGAGTAGAATCCTGATCCAGATTGATCTTGGGGGATGGGCTGGATTGCTCTTTTTTCTAGCAGCTGCTTTATTTCTATGGCTGCTGTCTCCCTTTGATTGGGTGGGACATCGGGGAGGCTCCGGGGTCTGAGAGGGAGATTCAGAAAGGGGATAGTGTAACCTCTGGATATGATTCGAAGCACCCAGAGATCTGTTGTAATGGACTCCCAAACTGCTAGGTGCCTTGAGAAACGCCCCACCGACTGCCTCCAGAGTGGAGCAGTCAGGTAACCCCTCAGGGCTGCTGCACGGGCTGATCCAAAAAAGGATCTCTCGACTCGAAATTCTTCGGTCCCCCTCTGCCTCTGGGCTGGCGTCCAGCCTGTCCTCCTCTGCCTCTGAAGGACGAGGGGTCCGGAGCAAAACGGGACTGTTGAGATTTCCGGAACCACATCTTCTTTTGTCCCCTTTGGTTCCTGGAGAAGGACCTCTTGGGAGCCGAGAAGCAGATCCCGACGGCAAACGTCTTCCCGTCTTTCTCGCTCTGGACCAGCGTGTCGCAGATGGTCTTGCCAAACAGCGAAGAGCAGTCAAAAGGGGCATTTGCGAATGACGCCTTGAAGGGTTCCACAAAGTCACAGAGACGGAGCCAAGCATGCCGCCGTAAGACAATGCTCGCTCCCCTAGCTCTAGCGGCTCGTTCCGTGGCATGGGAAAGAAGTCACGTAGAAGTATCCGAAATGGACTTAAGAGTGGCCATTCAGGCTGAGAATGTTTTCTTATCCTTGGCTGACATGGACTCTAGGGGCGACCCTGCGTATTCTTTGATGAGATCCCGCTGGAGTCGTATCACATGTGCCATGTAGTTCAGCGACCTTACCGAGAAGGTGGCTGAAGCAAACATCCGCTTCCCTATGCGGTCCATCGTCTGAGACTCCTTGTCGGGAGGGTGGGCCGAGGAACTCTCCTGGGCTAGTTCCTTCTTGGTGGCAGCCACCACCAACATGGCATCTACTGGAGTACCCTTGCTCCAAACCGTCCTATCTGTGGGTGGACTGAGAATTTTGTCTGGTCTCTTTGGTATGGGCTCCACAGTGTCCGTTTCCTTCCAATACCTGGTAGTGATCATATCTAACAGGGGATCAGTGGGAGGAGACACCCAAGAGGTAGATGGGCCTGTGTCAAACACCTCCAGAAACACAGACTCATCAGATGAAGGCTTCTGGGCTGACCATCCCCCCTCTAATACGAAGCATTTCCATAATGTCTCTGAAGGAGACGTCCTCGGGGGTGACCTTGGGGAACCCTCCCCTTCCTCTAAGTCTGTGTCCTCTGTCAGGGACTCGGGTGAGTCCAAGTGCCTCCTCTTGCACTTATGTTTGTGAGGAACCTCCTCGGGGGGGGCTGTCCAAGGATGCCTCACCAACCACATCCTGTTCCTCTAAGGGAACCATCTGGGACGTAGGCGCACGCTGTCCCTGGGGCCGGGTGATGGAAGGTAGGCCCATCTGAGAGGGAGTGATGGGTGGAACTGCAGCAGGAGCTTGGGGCCTCGAGTCCCTCTCCACAACATCGAACGCCGGAGAACTGCTCTCTCTAAGGTCCAAGAGCAGCCCCTTTGGATCTGAGGTGCGGACCGGAGCCGGCACCGATGCAATCGGATTCGAAGGGCTAGTATGCTCCGACCGAGACGGAGCCGAAGACACACTGACACCTCCAGATCCAAAGCTCAGCTCACGGCTCCGAGAGCTCAGATCCGAAAAAGGACCCGACAAACTCGAGGGTGTGGTCGGAGCTGAAGTAGGGTGTACTATCGGCACAGAGCCTCCCCCAGCTCCGATGCTGCCCGGATCCGATGGCTCCGAACCCCGGAAGTGGGTCGGAGAAGGAGCAATCGGGACAAAAAAGGGGGTCAAGCTCCCCCCCCGGAGGGGGGGGGAGGCAGGAGCACTCCCATCTGCAGTTGAGCCTGCAGAAACCTACGCATCATCCAGTCCATATCTGCATCTGACAAACTTCGGGTTGATCTAGACGAGGTCACCGAGGCAGGCTTGGAGTGACACCTCGAAGACCTCAAAGGCGACCGGGTCTCCTCCTCCTCTGGCTCCAGGGAAAAGCGGGGTGAATAGAGTCGGGAAGGAGAAGGCCCGGAAGCCCTAGGAGAGACTAACTGCTTAGCTGCCAGAGCCAAAGAGGAAGCTTCAGCCCGCCGCTTGTGGTGCTTCTCCTTTCTTTTCTCCCTCCTAAAATTCCCTCTCCTCCTGAGCCACGGTGGGAGGGTGAGTCCTGGCCAGGGGAGCAGGGATAGAAGGCTGGACCGCTGCAGTAGCAGCCGGTGCTGCAGAGGGAGAAGAGGACGAAGCCGAGTCCGGGGGCAGAAGTCCCGCCAGAATCAGCTTCGACCTCCTATCCCTCAAAGCCCTGGGGTTGAAGGCTGCACAAATTGTGCAGCCCGAAGAAAGATGGTCAACCCCAAGGCAGATAACACACCGAGTGTGGCCATCCGCCAGAGATAGCTTATGGCCACACTCAGTGCATTTAGAAAAGAAGGTTTTAGGGGCCTCGGCCATAGTAATAAAAAAGGCCTAACCCAAACACACCTTCACACACATGGGGAAGAGGGAAGACTTGACTAACTAAAAAATATATAAATTTTACCAACAAAATAGGTTCATAGGTTCATACTAGGCTATCTTCCCTGGGGCAATTATAAGCCTAGCCCGATTCTGTATGGCTTATGCCACCCCTTGATTTGAGTATACTGTGCCCTTTTAAGGTTTAGTTTACTGTGCCTCTGTCTAATAGTGACACGGGAGTAATCCCTGGGACAAACCTACGATCCCCCATCCACCTATCGAGATTCTTCTTGAAGAGATTCAGTGAGGTGCTCTGCCTCACATGAACTGGAATTCTATTCCAGAGCGAAGGGAGCCTCTGGGTTATGAACCTGTCCCTCCAGCAAGTTCTATTTATTTCTGTGCTGAGGTTCAAGTCCCTCGAGTGTGTAGCTCTAAGGGATTTAGATTTACTGAGGTGGAGCATGTCCATTAATTCTGGATTTGACATAGCTTTTTATGTCAGGCATAGATCGCCTCAAAGTAGGCAGTATGCAACTGAGTAGAGCTGGAGTTTTTTTAACTGAGCAGCATATGGCATCTGTTTGAGACCCTTGATCCTCTTGGTGAGATACTTTTGGGGTCTTTCTAATTGCTGCAGGTGTCGGGTAAGGTACATCCCAAAAGGGACATTGTATTCTATGATGGGCCTGATGAGGGATGAATAAAGGGGCACGATTACCTCTCTTGATCTAGATGTGAAACCCTTCGTGATGAGGTGGGCTATGTAGAAGGTCTTTCTAACCACTTTGGTAATGTGGTTTTCAAAGGAGAGATTGCTATCAACTTGGATCCCCAGGTCCCTAATAACTTTCTCTGTACTTAATGGGTTTCCGCCTATGTGGTAATTTATGGGCACATTGTTTTTGCCAAAGGGTATGACTATACATTTTTTGACATTTAGCTTTAAACCATGGCACTGGCACCAGTTATCTGTCTCTGTGAGACCTTTTTGAAGGATGTTTGTGTCAGCTGGAGAGTCGATTATGGCACCCAGTTTGCAGTCATCTGCGAACTTGGTGAGCCATAGTCCTCCCACGTTTGCCTGTACCTTGGAAAAGTATATACCGAACAAGAGTGGTCCCAGGACAGAACCCCGTGGGATGCCACTTGTGACCGGTTTCGAGTCTGACATGGCCCCAGCAACTCTCACTCTGTGGGTTCTGTCTATGAGCCAGTTTGCGACCCATCTTGTGACATAGGGGTTTATATTTAAGCTGGATAGCTTATCTATGATGCCCGAGTGGGGTATTGTGTCAAATGCCTTTGCAAGGTCCAGATAGGCTGTGTGGACTACCTTCCCTTCATCTATGGCTTTGGCGACTGTTTAGAAGACGTCAACCAGGTTCAAAAGGCAGGATCTGCCCTTGACAAAGCCGAACTGGGTAGGATCTAGTGTCTGTAGCTTAATTAACTACAAAAGGGAACAACACTCACTCGCTTAACAATTAAACTAAAAAACTAGATGAAAAAAGGTCATTTTCTTGAAAAACTCACAAAACTCTATGCCTGGAACTCATTCTAGTGTGCTGAATAAACGAGATCTGAGGACAGAGAAGGATGGCAGGGGGTTATGGGTAAGGGGGAGGAGCTTGGAGCTGGGATCTTAGCTGGATAAAGCTGCCGGCTCGGATCCGATTCAGATCCGATACCCACAGGTTGATGAACAAATGAAGTTAACTACTTCAGATGACAGCTTGCCATTGAACTTTTACCTATTTTGTTCAAAGATTTCTTCCACTAGCCAGGAGTCAAACCCATGTCAACTGCATGGAAAGCAGCTGTGCTCACCACTATATCACCAGTGCAAGAGTGCTGTATCCATTTGGCCTCTGGGCCCTTTCATACTTGCATCTCCAACATAATGATATATTTTCTACTTTATAAGGTAAAACAAAAATTCTAAAGATACACTTTCAGATAAACACATCACAGTAAAGCAGAGACGAAGATAATATTATTGATTTCCATATTAATCTTTTATTGCTTTCCTCTTTTAAGATACTAGGCTCAGTCAAGTTTAAAAAGCTCCAATCGTCCTTCTTAATATTACTATCATTATTTAACATTAGTTTACATAATTTAGAAAGTGTTCTTTTGCAATCTATTTCTCCTTTGACAATAAATATAATACATAACAATAAATCTGGAAGGCTTGTTAATTATTCTGCAATCAATGCTTGCAGTTCTTCGAATTAAAATTTCTCTAATACTTTGAATTAATAGACTATATTAAACTTATCTGTCAAGTTACTTATGGACATAACTGTTTTCATTCAAAACAATCTAACCAAAAAGTGCCGTTTTTGTTTTTAACTTTTCCATATTAGCTATGTTCATATTTTCTAAACCTCTCAAGCTATTTGCAGTAGGTAACATTAGACAATTCCATTTTAAGATGAGGAAGTATATTTAATTACACATCTGTATATATATATATATGGGTCTACTTTCATAGACCGAAGCGCCACATCACCGACACCCGGAAGACCGAGACGGAACGACCGAACAGGTAGGTTACCGAAAACGCGAAATCCCGACGGCTGAGAGACCGACAACGGCAGAGTGTGAGCGCGATACGGTAAGTGTGCGAAAGTGAAAGATGTAGTATTGGGGAGCGGACAGGTAAGTGTACGATAGTGAGGGATATTAGGATAGGGTGTGGGAAAGGTGAGTGTGCGGTGCTGTCGGACTAAGGGTTCCGTGAGGTAAGTGTGTGGAAGTGCGAGAGCAGTGTAGGGTAGTGTTAAGTGTGTCAGGGTTAGAATGCGGGTGGAGTGAGTGTGCGATAGTGACGGGCTGAATGTTTTAGGGTGGGTTAAGTGAGTTAGGGTTAGGGTGCAGGTAGGGTGAGTGTGCGATAGTGACGGTGTTGGGGTTTAGGGGTGTTTTAAGTGAGTTAGGGTTAGGGTGCGGGTTGGGTAAGTGTGCGGTAGTGTCGGACGTTAGGGTTAGGGTTTAGGTTAAGGTTAGTGGATATGTTGTTGTGTGCAATGTGTACTTGGCGTTTTTTGTGTCGGTGTTATGGTGTTCGGTATGTTGAGTTGTTGGTGTTGTGTGTTTTCGGTTGTTTGGGGTCAGGAACATGTGTGTCGGCGATTCGTACGTTCGGTCTATGAAAGTAGACCCATATATATATTATATATATATATATATAATTTAGATATATAGATATAGAGGTAAATGTTTTAAGGTGGAATCACATTTGGTAGAAAGTTTTTTGTGGCTGTAAAAAAAAAAAAAAAAAAAAGTGTGTGCTCAAATGAGTGGATGCTAATTTGATTGAATCACATATGGTTGAATCTAGATTTATATAGTGTAAGTAACCAAGAGTGTGCAGAAAAAAATAATGTTTAAATGAAAAAGCAGTGGTTGTAAAAATGTACAAGCCTGTGTTAGCTGTGAATATGTATATGTTTTTGGGTGAGGTTTAGAGTAAGGGTCACGTAAATTGATACAGTCAGTGTTGTGCATGCTTTGTGTTATCTGTATTCTGCGTCCTTTTATCTTTTGTTGTGATATTTTTAGTGAAAGGGTTTTTAGTAATGTAATATGTAGGGTTAGGAGCAGAAGCATGGTTAAAGGTACAGTTAAGGTTAGCACAGACAAGTAAAATGGTGCAGGGGCTGAGCCCCTAACCTTAACCCTGCAAATTACATTAATAAAACCTTTTTCACAACAGTTTCACTACCAAGACAACACTCCCTTTTTTGTTCTACCATTTGTAATTATCTTTTTTGATTTTCCTACCTTTCATGATACACTTGTGTGTGTGTGTGTGTGTGTGTGTGTGTGTGTGTGTGTGTGTGTGTGTGTGTGTGTGTGTGTGTGTGTGTGTGTGTGTGTGTGTATATATATATATATATATATATATATATATATATATACATACACACACACACACACACACATATATATATATATATATATATATATATATATATATATATATAAAATTTCTTCACAACATTAAACCGTATGCATGGAGATCGCCGTAGGGAAAAACTCTCACTCACTTCAGTGTAAGTGTGATCTCAGGGTTGGTATATTTGAGTAGCAGGGGTGTGATGTTGTGAAGAAAAGTTGTTTCGGTGTTGGCCATATATTTGACTATCTGAAGCAGACCTATATATATATATATATATATATATATATATATATATATATATATATATATGTTCATAGGTAGGTACTAGGCTATTGGTTCTAGGGCCTAAATAAGCCTGACCAAAAAGGTACCCTGGCTTTCATCATCCAAGAAAATTATTTTACTGTGCCCCTGTCGAGCAAAGCCATAGAGGTGATCCCTGAGGTGAATTTCCTATTTCCCATCTAATCAAAATTTTTCTTGAAGAGTGCTAATGAGGAGCTTTGTTTGATATAGATTAGTAGTTTGTTCCAGAGTATGGGAAATCTCTGGGACAGGAATCTATCCCTCCAACATGTTCTGTTTATTATGGTGACAATGTTTAGGTCCCTAGAGCATGTAGCTCAGAGGGATTGGGATTTCTTTAAGTGGAGCATGTCCAACAGCTCAGGGTTTGACATAGCGTTGCATGTTAGGCAGAGATTTCCTCTGAGCAGGTGATATGCGACAGAGTAAAGCTGGAGTTTTTGAGACGGTCTGCATAGGGCATCTGTTCGAGGCCGGTAATCCTCTTTGTGAGGTATTTCTGCGGCCTTTCCAGTTGTTGTAGATGTTTTGTGAGGTACATACCAAAACAGGCATTGTACTCTATAATGGGTCTAATGAGTGATGAGTAGAGGGGAACAATGACCTCTTTTTTCCTGGATGAGAAACCTTTTGTGATGAGGTGTACCACATAGAAGGATTTCCTGACTACTGTGGCAATGTGATTATCAAAGGAGAGACTACTGTCCACCTGTGTCCCAAGGTCTCTTATCACAATTTCGGTGTTAAGTAGACTACCACCTATGTGGTAGCACATGGGTACTGAGTTTTTACCAAACGGGATGACAATGTACTTTTTGGCATTGAGCTTGAGGCCATGGCTTTGACACCAGGCATCTGTCTCAGTGAGGCCCTTTTGTAGGATGTCCACATCGTCAGGAGTTTCGATTATGGCTCCTAGTTGGTAGTCATCTGCAAACATCTTTAGACAAGGACCTTCTGTGTTAGCCTGTACTTCAGAAAAGTAGATACCAAACAGGAGAGGACCCAGGACTGAACCCTGTGTTACTTCACTTGTCATGGGTCTGAAGTCAGATTTGGAGTCTGCTACTTTCACAGTGTGGGTTCTGTCAGTGAGCCAGTTGGCAACCCATCTTGTGACATAAGGATTTATACCTAGATTAGTGAGTTTATCTATAAGTCCAGAGTGGGTGATGGTGTCAAAAGCCTTGGAGAGATCTAGATAGTCTGTTTGAACCACCTTACCCTCATCTATGGCTTTGGTGACCAGCTTTAGTGACTGCTTCAAAGAAGTCTATCAGGTTTAGTAGACATGATTTGCGTTTCACAAACATGAACTGGGTGGGGTCCCGAGTTTGGAGATTACCAATGTCTTTGTTTATAAGTTCCATGATGATACGTTCCATGGCCTTGCAGACCAGGCTTGTTAGGCTAATGGGGCTGTAGTTCCCGGGGTCCGTGGTGGCTCCACCTTTGTGGAGTGGGATAACTGCCACTGTGCACCATTCAGTGGGCACAAAGCCTGAGGTGAGGCTATGATTGAACATGGTGCTTAGGTGGGGTGCCAGTTCATTCTGTAGTTCATGTAGAACTCAGCCCAGGATGTTGTCAGGTCCCATGGATGCTGGATGCTGTGTTCTTGGCTTTGGAGAGTGTGATTTTTACCTGTGCAGCTGTGATTACAGGAACTTTGCATTCTTCTGGTATAGAGATGGGCCCTTTAGGGGGTGAGAGGGGTGTAAAGTTAGCACTGAACCTATCTGCCAGGATGTTGGCGATATCAGTTGGTTCTGTATATTTAGTGCCAGTCTGCTGTAACTCAGAGCAGATCTGAATGTTGCCATTGAGATTCTTGACATAGCTATAGGATGCTTTATGGTTGTCTTTAGAATAAGTGCTGATTTTGTTTTCGTAACTAGCTTTGGAGGATTTTATGAGGGATCTCAGCTTCTTACTGAGGCTGACCATGGAGTTCCTCCAACCATGGGATTTTACTCTTTTTTGCAACAGTTTCTTTCTTCTGTTGTAGAGTTTGTTTATGGCAGGGGACCACCACATTGGCTTCCATTTTTTGGAGGATAGCATCTTGGTTCTGTTAGGGATAGCATGATCCATGCACTTGTGTAAGTGCTTATAAAGTGCATTTGTGTAGGATTCAGCAATCATACTTCTATTGTCTGTCTGCATGGGTGTCGTGAAGTCTGCCACTTCTGTCTTAAGAAGTGTGAAGTTGGCTTTGAAGAATTTTTTTATGGTGGTTTCCCTAATGGGGGGTGGGGGGGCAGGATGTGGATGTCTAGGGTGATTAGCTTGTGGTCGGATCTGACCAACGAGAAATTGACATCTAGTGTGGAACACTCGTTGTCCATGTTGGTAATGACCAGGTCTAGGATACTGCTGACCCTGGTGGGGGTGTGTGGATAAGTTGATCGAAGGCATTGGACTTTATGAATTCCAGAAAACATTGAGCAAAAGAGTTGGTACATGAGTAGTTTTCCCAGTTAATGGTGGGGTAGTTGAAATCGCCCATTATTAGGGTGTTGGGTTGTACCCTAATATTTTCCAGTGTATCAAGAAATGAGTGGGAATCCTGGGGTATGGTGGGGGATCTGTAGCATTTTACAATTTGGATTGCGGTCTTGCCCAGAGTTAGTTGCACTTGGATAATCTCGGATGCATTATGCTGAGCAACTAGCCAGAAGGTGTGGATATCCTTAATGAATATGGACACGCCTCCACCTTTAGTGTTTCTGCCTAGGTTAGGTGGCCAAAAGGTGTGGTATGAATTATAGCCTGGTAATGCAAGGGTGCTCTCTGGTGCCTTGAACCAGGTCTGTGTCACTGCACAGATGTCGATGTTCTCCATTTTATATATATATATATATATATATATATATATATATATATATATATATATATAGATATATACATACACACACACGCATATGTGTATTATATATATATATATATATATATATATATATATATATATATATATATATATACATATATATATATATATACATACATACACACATATATACACACATATATACACACATAGATATATAATCAAACACTGAACATTCAAAACATTGACTATAAAAACAATGATCCTTTTAGACTGAATCCAAAATGATCGAAAACAACAAAAAATAAACATTTTTTTGCAAGAGGCAAGCCCCCCCACACACACACCCTGCTAGGTATATATACCAACTCCAAAACTGCACAACAGTGGGGTTAGGGCAAATTCTCTTAACCCACTACACTCCCATAATCTCATACAAAATGCTGGCAGCAGAAACTCCTTTGAAAACAGAATTCACTCATATGAGCATTCTCTGTTATTTACAGCCTAAAAAAATGATAAATCATACGAGTGTTTGGTGCTTCAGACAATATCTGTATATATAAAATGCTTTCATTTTTTAAGGATAAAGATAACATCATTAGAGTTGGAGTTCCTTGTGTTGGTATCATTTAAGAAAAAATTATTTATTTATTGACCGGGAAAGTCCACTGGGTCAGAAACCCATTTTCAGTGGAGGCCCGGGAAGAAAAGCTCAAATTACAAATACAAGAAGTATATAAGACACAATTATATATACAGGAACATCCAAAGTTTTCATATGTGTTGACAAAGATTAAAACACATCAAGTGTAGAGTTATTTTACAGTATTATGACATATAGAATTTATGGGATTAGTAACAAGTAGTACAGAGATTTACATAGTCTAGATAGGGTTAGTATAACACCTTGTAATTAATAAACATAAGATGCATATCAACACATTGACCCATTCTAGCCAGATAATGGGATTAAGAGAATCAAATATAAAGTAAGATTTTATTCACAGGAAAATATTATATTGGCATTGATAGGTGACAAAAATAATAACAATAAAAACATAATTTTATCATTTACAACAGCTACTTAATTAAATGAGTGCCTTGTTTTTAAATCACACATATTTCATCATGAATCGTTCTGCATTCTCCTCAGTATTTCTAACCAGTATATTAGGGTTTTAAATAAACAGCATACTGCATAGTCTCTACAGCTGGAAAATAAATCTTCCTTTCTCTGAGGTTCTTTTATGGTTAATATATGCCACTTTAGGCTTAGAATAATGCCAAAAAGTGTAAGCAGCATTTTATCTAGTTTTCTCATTAACTTCTAATTAGGCCCTAAGGATATTGTTTGTATAATGTATAATATTTAGTTAAAATTGTCATTTTATTAGGGTTCCTCTTTCTTCAAAAGTAAGTATAAATTGATCCATTTTTATTAGCTGATTTATTTATCCTATAAGCTCTTCTGAGTTTCTCTGAACATTATTTACATCAGCTGAGATTTTTTCCAAAGTATTTTATTTACTTTCTCTCCCCCATAAAAGTGATTAGAAAAAAAAGTATTGTCTGTTTTATGTTCATTAAATCTCACTGAAATTTTTTGAAATGTTTTAATAGAAGCTAGTTACTGATATAAACTACAAACAGTACAATATAATCTACAAGCAACTGAATCTTAGAACAATACTTAAAATTTAAACCTCTCTGTTTCTTTATCATCTGTAAGTCATCTGGGAAATGGTTCAAAAACTGAAGCAAACAATGAGGAAACAGGATATCCTTGCTTTTTCCCTGTTTAAATTAAAATGTTGAGAGAGAAAATAGCCTATATGCTTTAGAATCTGTATATAAGCTTTTTTATTAACATTATAAAATCATATATGAATCAAGAAAAACCTAACACATAAAAGAAAAAAATTATCTTACTGTATCATCCGTTTTTTTCCTAGATCAATACTTATTACTGCTAGCTTCTGATTGTTATTTTTGTGTAATTTATTAGACTAATTATTATATTAATGTTATACTGTGCCATTGGGTTTACTATGAATCCAATTTGATTGTTACTAATTATACAACGCAGTATATTTTTTAATCTGTTGGCTAAAATTGAAATGAATATTTTATAATCTACATTAAGAAACAATGCAAGCCTATATGAGGAAACCAGATTGCATTTGTTTAAAATAGCTGGACATCACAAAGTGTTTCCAATAAAGTGGAACCTGTTTAGAATTTTGTATTAACAGAAAAGGCATATATAAATCCAGAACCATCTAACCCTGATATTCTTCCAATTTGATTTTTTGTTTTAATATGATCTTTAGCCTCACTCATTGCAATTGGTTTAATTCATTTATTCACTTTCCCATTATCACTGAACTGGCTATATTCCTCCTTATTTTAAAACAAATCTTTAAAAACCTTTTAATTTGGCCATACATGCTGATGTTCTAGAAAATATAGCGAAGTTCGTTATGCTCACTGCTAAAATAAATCAAATTGCATTGTGGTCTGAAAGTGGAGAAGGAATATCCTTAACATTTTCAATATTATTTGTCATGTCTGGGGAGACATATACCCCATATATCAACTGTATCCCAAAAGTGTAAGAATACTGGATAAAATATAGTGAATCATTTCCAGCATATGTCACTATATGCTTAAGAGTGACACTGTCAACCCACTTTAAAGCCAATTATAAAGCCTTAACTATGGTAGATATTCTTGGATTCACTTTTGCATTGGTGCCAAAATCACTCATTATGCAATTAAAACCTACTAAGATTAAGCAACCTTTCAAATTGCTCAACGATATTTCTAGATGTTCTCTTTATTCTTTAACTACAATACCAGGTAACCAATAAAACTTTGCCAATGTATATAGGTTCTTTTGAAATTCAGCATGTACTATTAAGCACATACCTTTATTATCAGCTAATTTATAATCTTATGGATAACTGTACATTTTTACACAGTACAGAATGTTCATTTTCTTTTCTCTGTAAAATACTGAAATAACTTCATAATCAATAGTATTTAGGAATTTTATATCATTCTCCACTAGATGTGTTTCTTATAAAGAAAAAAAAATCTCCTGTATTTTAAAGTAAATATCTCCCAAGGGATGCTATTATTTGAACCATTAACATTTAAAGAGCTTATTCTAAGTTTTTCCATAAGATATGGTATAATTACACTTGGTTTTCAGCTGCATGTAATATCTTATAATTGTGTTAAGTTTGTATTAATCAACCTTGTTGATTTACTTGTACAATAACTTAATAGTACTCTTTTTAAATGAAAGATGTCTTCCTTTATAAGAATCATGGTGTCTAATACATTAACAATAAACATATTCACTTACAATTAGAACTACTAAACTTATCAAAATCAGTCATGGACATAGCAGTACCTAGTATAAGAACGTAAAGTAACTACTAACTTCTAATTACCAATGGATTTCAGCTACGATGTTAATACATTTTTGACTACTTCTGCAACTCAGTTAGAATGTTAAGCCTAACTTTAATTCAGATTAAAAGAGTCAAAACCACTACAAAACATTATTAATTATTAATATTAAGTTACAGCTTCCATTAACTTAACTTAGAATAAAGACAGTAAAATATGAGATTACATGAGAAATTTAACCCCTTTTCATAAAAATTGTGAAGAATTTAACTGCCACTGTATAACTGTATAATTACTTATGAGATTTATAAAAATTACTCACTTCCTAACTTAGATAACTGGCACCTACATTTATTCAATATTAGCAATCATCTAATAATCAATGAATATTCAGTCATACAAAAATGCATCTAATATTAACAACAATTCCTATTTTTGTAAATGCTGTTGTACCAAAGGGGCACTGTATTCAGTGATGGGCCTGATAAGGGAAGAGTATAGTGGTGGGATGACTTCACTGGATCTTGAAGATATTAACTTGTAAATTAACTTGGTGAAGAAATCATTCTATTTAACAGTACAGTGGTAGGATGACTTCACTGGATCTTGAAGATATTAACTTGTAAATTAACTTGGTGAAGAAATCATTCTATTTAACAGTACAGTGGTAGGATGACTTCACTGGATCTTGAAGATATTAACTTGTAAATTAACTTGGTGAAGAAATCATTCTATTTGGCCTTGCAGATTCGCACTCTAGTCTAAAAGAATGGAGTCAGCTGAGGCTCTGTAAGGGGGACAAGAGAGCTCCTCATTAGCTTGTAAGATACGGAGAAGAGGTACAGGGATTTGAGATGGTTGGTGTAGCATTAAATTATTTAAGCCATTGATTTTTCTCAGTGATAAAGCATTGTGGTCATTCAAGCTATATCAAGTGTTTGGACAAGTACATACCAAAGGGGGCATTATACTCAATTATGGGTCTAATAAGAACTGAATATGGTGGAATGATCACATCTCTTGACATGGACACCATACACTTACTAATAAGCTGCACAGTCAAAAGGATTTTCTTACAATAGGGGATACATGGTAATTGAAGGACAGCTCATTGTCTATATAGGCTCCCAGCTCACTTACTACTAGATCAATTTTCAGAGGTGAGTTGTCAAGGAAATAGTTACCTGGGACATCATACCTGCCAAATAATACTGTTATTAATTTTTGGCTTTAAGTCTTAAACCATGATTTTGATACCAGCTATTTGTTTGGGAAAGGTCCTCTTGGAGGATCTTTGCATCTTGGTTAAGGATGGCAACAAGTTTACAGTCATCAGCAAGCCTAGTCAGCAATAGAAGCTTAGCATTAGCTTTGACCAATGAGAAGTAAATGCAATAGAGAAGTGGCTCAAGGACTGTTTTTTTTTTGAGGGAGGTAAAACCATCTTCTCCAATTTCCTGGGATCTATTAGTGAGTCAGTTTGCTATCCAGTGAGTTATGTAGGGATTTACATTTACCTGGGTGAGATTATCAACCATACTTGACTGTGGCATGGTAATGAACACATTTGCAAGGTCTAGATCTGCAGTGTGTACTAATTTACACTCATCCATTGTTTTATTAACCTTGTTGAAGAAGTTAACCAAGTTAAGTAGGCAGGATCTGCCCTTAACAAAATTAAACTGTCCTGGATGAAAAGTTTGTAGGTTGTTTATGTCTTTGTTTAGTAATTCCCTAATGACCCTATCCATAGTCGTACAGAGGAGGCAGGTCAGATTTATGGGTCTATGATTATCTGGGTGCATTGATGGCCCACTTCTGTGCAGTGGGTTGACTATTGCTGTCCTTTGCTCATCCAGCACAAAGCCTGTTTGATGATGATACTGCATAGGCTATGTGGGGGTTTGACATGTCCTGTTTCAGGCTGAGCAGTAGGCATCCTAACATGTTATCTGGCCCCATCCAAGCAGTGTTCTTGGCCTTGGATAGTGCTTTGGGGATTCGTTCTTGGGAGATTTGAGTGAGGGTGTGGATGCTGGCATGTGATCTGAGAATGTGGGGGAGAGAGTGGATTGAAGTTGGAGCTACATTTATCCACTAATAGATTGTCTATATCTTCCAGGTCAGATTATGTGATATAATTTCCTATAAGTTCTATAGAGTGCTGAGCATTGTTTACAGGGTTTGTGACATAGTTAAAGAAAACGTTGTGGTTTTCTTTTGTTTTAGGTGGCTATTTTCACCTCATGTCTAGCTTTGGTTGGTTTGGTCAGAGTCCAGAGTTCTCTAATATGTTTAACAAGATTATCTTTGGCGAGAGAGAATTTTATTTACTTTTACATGCAATGAGCTTTTTTTTCTGACACAGTATAGCCTGTTTATATTTGTGCTCCGCCACAAAGGCATGTTTTTAAATGCAGGGTTTTTTTTTTTTACTGTGGGAGGGAGGCAGATGCAACTATGCAGCTAATTACATGTGTTGAGAATTGTGCCACAAAGGATTCTGCATACACAAAGGGGGTCGTCAAGTCTGAAGAAGATGTTGAATTTATACAGGTCATCACTCAGTTTTGGTAGATTAGCTTTAGCACATAAAAGAATAATAAACTACACTGACACTTATTACAGTACCTGCTCACATTCATTTATCTTTTTTTTTTTTTTTTAATTTTCTATGATATCAAATGTTTTATGGCCATTTGCAGGAAATATTTTAATTCTAACAGGAAAGCGAAAGTGAGGTTTAATGCTGTTCTTTTCAATTTTTTATTAAAGGTAAACATGCCTTTCTTTTGCTAATTACTTTGGTTAAATAATCACTGTCAAATCTAATTAAATTTGTATCTATTTTTTGGCAGTGGAATAGACCAAGCTGTTCAAACAAGTCCTTAGCCAAGATGGAAAGAAAATGACACTAATGGATTTTGGAGACACTTTTTTTTATTAAATGTCAGTTACAGATCTATAGCTTGTCTAGTAGATTTAATCCTTTTGGGATCTGGGAAGACAAAGTTTATCATATTATCATTCATACACTTTTCGACTATGCCAGACAGAGCCACACTAATCATCAAACGACAACTGGCCATTCTTTGAATGACCAAATTGGTTGGGCTGACATGTGGCTGTCACTTGTAGACACACTGTTAAACAGAATAGAATGAAGGGGAGAAGGAAGTATCAAAATGGATGAAGAGAAGACAAGGGGAGGTTACAATGGGGAGGGGAAGGGGGAGGAATTGATACTGCATGGGAAGTGGTAGCAAATAAAAAAAAAAGTAGAAAGGCAACCAATTATATAATTATTTACCACAGGATTTTAGGGAGTAGCATAAGCATAGGACAGCTATACAAACTGCTGTAGTCATGCAATCCCCAAATCCTTGTGCCGGTGTAATGCCACCATACACACAACCAGCTCAAATGTTGTTTGTTGCATTTGTCCTGTTTTCTATAAAAATACATGCATTCTTTGACCTAGATTTGTTTGTGTCAGTAAGTTAGCACAGAGGGCTAATGTAAGGCTTCATGACAGCGACTTGTTTGCATCAGTAAGTTCATGCCAAGGGCTAATGCAAGGCTTTATAACAGCGATTTGTTTGTGTGAGTAAGTTTGTGCAGAAGACCACTGTTAGGCTCTAGTAATTTGTAGCCACCCTCAGTATGGCGGATGGTTCCCTCACACTGCATGCTTCTCAAAGCCTTAATGTAAGAATTCTGAACAAAGCCAAAAATAATTGGTGTGGAGGACAAAGATTCAAAATCACAGACAGGTATTTAAATAGTGCTCTTATTAACTTAGAAAGTTCATAGAATAACTGATTTTGCATTTGCATTTATTTTCTGAAGGACATGAAGAGTGAAACTCAAATATCAAATTGAAATATCTGTCATTATATACTGACTTCAATCCTCAGTGATTTCTCAGAAAAGCCAGAAATTTTATAAGGAACAGATCAAAAGTATGAGACAAAAACGTGGACATTCTACGAAAGTCTGGACAGTTGAGAGATATGCCCTTCTGTGACATGGAGTCATGTGTTCTATGAGGACTGTACAGCTAACCTCTCTATCACCAGGTTCAGGGAGCCTGCTGGTCTCCCATAGCCATCCCATCATTTATTTATTTATTTATTTTAATTATTTCAGTTTGATGACCGGGGAAGTCCACTGGGCCAAGAAGACCCTGTTTTCAGTGGAGGCCTGGGGAGAAAAGGTCCATTTAACATTAACAATAAGAAATAACAATAACATTAACAAACTGGCATATTAAACAATAGTATATAACGTGATGATACTACAGTTAACTAAAACAAGAGATAACATTTATATACAGAGTAGCAGTAGTATGTGCTGAGAGTACAACTGACAAAAGATAACATTTGTATACAGAGCAGCTGCAATGGCAATGGATATTCATTCTGTAATCAGACTAGATCTTAGGAAAACATTTGCAGAAATATGATTTTTTTGCATACAAAAATAACAAAGGATGTTGAAAGAGCATTACTAATGCATATCAGTTAGAGGAAGTCCTGTTTGATGATAGTGTAATTAAATACATAAGAAGAGATGCTTTTGGATGCAGACTGGCTGTGGTGACAATAAGCAGTTATCCATGTAAGGAAAATAGAACAAGCATTCAGAGTATTCTTTATAGAATACATTTTCTGACATAGGAATTACAATATTACTAAAGATGTAAGTCTCAGACGTAATGAAAATGGGGTAGAAGAACAGTCCAGAACTTGTCCAGTATTGAGCAGAATACTTGAGATGTATGGGGCTACATGGAATGGATTTTACTCCTCAGCGTCTTTGTACAGCATTTCAGGACAAAACAAAAGGGGAAGACAAAACATCAGAGGGATGTTTTTTTTAATGTTAGTTCTACTTCACTTAAAAAGTTAATAGAGCAACAAGTTATGCATCAAAAAGCATTTGGGGGGTGTGGCTTAGCATGAGCCTTGACAAGCAGCACTTTCTTTCAGCTCTGCCTTATCATATCTTTTCTGACAGGATTTTTTTATTTTAACTAACTAAAAAAAAGTTTTTTATATATTTGGTTTCTTCTAATAGTCTAGTTAGTTAGTATTATAATATTTTTTAAGTTTTTTAAATGTTTCCTGTCAAATATTAAGAGATTAGCTTCTGGCATTTGTTACCAGCATGAGCTTCACAAAATCCTCTCATCAGGACTCGGCAATAAAAAAAAGAGTTTCAAACTCTTTTAACCACTATTCAGGAACTATCAACAAAAATTGACAAAATGGACATGAAGATTGATGCTTTTAAAGAAAATACTTCTCACCAAATGGAGACTTTACATCAAGTCCTTAAACAGCAGAAGAAACAAATTACTGGCATTGAATCATCTCTAAGCGACATGGATACTAGAATACAACAAAATGAACATAATTTAAAATATCTTCTAGAACAAAATACCCTGCTTCAATCAAAAATAGAAGATCTAGAAAATAGATCTCGTAGAAATAACATCAGAATCTTTGGGTTACCTGACAATATAGAGGAAAATAATATAGAGAAATACATAACCTCATGGATTCCAGAAATTTTACAACTACCTGAGGCACTTTCTTTTGGTATAGAAAGAGCCCACAGGTCCTTGTCTACGTCCAAAACTACCAGAAGCAACTCCTCAAAATCAGTAATAGTTAAATTTTTATCAATTCATGATAAAGAAATAATTTTGAAAACTGCTTGGTCTATGTCACCTATCAAATACAAAGATTACACCATACGTTTCGACAATGACTACTCTACTTCCATTATAACTAAAAGGAAACAATTTTTGCCATTACTTAAAGAACTTAAAAAAGCACAAATAAAGTCTCACCTGCTTTTTCCAGCAAGGTTGAGAATCTTCCTTCAAGATGGTCCGAAGATATTTGAGGACTACAGGCAGCTATAAAATATAAAAATCAAACAAAATAGATGAAATGGACTGGGCTAGTCCAAGCCTTAAGAGAATTGCTGAAAATAACACCTGGAAAACAGTAGAACACAAGAAGAAGCTCAAAAAATAATTTTCTGCTTCAAGGAATTTATATTCCTTTATTTTTTTCTTCACAAATGATTTTTCTCATGACCAGTAGTCAAGGAAAATGAAAATGGTTCAACAGGTGAATGTTGTTATATTTTTTATTGTATAGTGGTTCTAGCTTGTATTTCCATTGATTTACATTAGCTATTAGCATCTTGTATTATTCTATAACTTTAATAATAGTATTTAGTTGTTTTAGCCTTAGCTTTCATTATTAATCCATAAATAGTCTATATCCTATCTAAACTAACACTATAATATATTCTATATACTAAAGGATAGAAAATCTATGTATTGCTTCTAGCTTGCATATATTTCTGACTACAGTAACTGCACTAGTTTAATTTTGTTTTTTTCATTGATACTAAGTAGCTATATTTTGATTTAACTGTATTCTAAGAGCTCCTCTGGCTGTCTTTACTCATTATTTAGTTAAACTAGTGCAGGTACTAATTGTTTTAAATTTATTCTTCCCATAGTCTTTATGCCCTTTTGATTATAAGTTTTACTTATATGTCTCCAAATGGCTGTAGGAATTGTGTGTTACAGGAGCTGTTGATTTCTTTTTTCTGATGTCTCACTGCCATGTTTCTGCCTGATTGCCTGCTTCAGTTAAAGTAATTGCGTCTGTGTCTTTATTTGTAGTACTAGGAAGCGTAATTCTTATTTCTTTTGGGATAATATGGTTGTTTTTCTTGTTGTTTGCTTGCGGTTGATGTTATTTTTGGATGTTTTGTTGTGTGTCACTGTGATGGTCTGGTTAAGCCCCGTTCGTTGGTGGCTTTGGGTTTATAGCAAACTTGCAGGCACGGTGGTTTAAAAAGTTGTTTGTTTTCCCCTTTCTCTCTCCGTTGTAGCCTTCTTTTCCTCGTACTAAGCAACAAGATATACATTGCCCTGCCCCCTCCAAAAAGGTAAGAACTTCACAAATCCCTTTATAAAGACTCAATTTCTGCAAGATATATTGTACGTTAACACAGGAAGTAACTGATCTGTTAGCTTATTTAATGGATTAAAAGGGCCGACAAAGTAAAGCTAATTCAGGTTTCTTTAAATTATAATTGCTTGTATGTGTATTAGTGTTATGTAGTTTGTAGATGTAAAACACTTACATAGCAGTTAAAAAAATAAATAAATAAAAAAGTGCTTACATGTTACTACAGTCTAGTATATGAAACAAGGTTTCATTTTGTTTAATATCTAACTTCAAATTACTTTAATGCAATTTTATTTACACATGTTACTCTTCATGTTCTCCTGAACTAAGGTGGTGGTGCTGTGGTAGCACCGTCGCCTCACAGTAAGACGTTGTACCGTTCAATTCTCAGCTAGAGCATCTTCTGTCTGGAGACATGCATGAATGGGCATACCTTCGTTGAAGGTTGTGCGTTAGGGCTGGCAACTCAGCACGTAAAAATCTACTGCCAATCATTAGCGGACCGGAGTTCCGCTGTGGTGACTCCTAACTGGGAAAAGCCGAAAGACACACACACTCTTCATGTTCTCCTGAAATGTGTTAATGACATGACATGCTTTAATGACTACTGGAATTGATGCCATCTACTTTGTTGCAGCTTTTATAATGTGCTTAAAGTTCTTAAGGTAAGCAGATTAGATTCATTTTAACTGATTGTCTATTTATACATATATTTGTATTTTTATACATGCGCATGCATATTGATGAAGTAGGAAGGAGGGAGCAAGAGGAGAAGATGAGTAAAAGGAAAAGAGTTTTGTTGTTGTTCTGCTATATATTACAGTGTGGGTATAGCTTTAGTTGCAGGTTTGGGAAATGTTATTTATATTTTATGTCCTAGATTATATGTTTAACTATTTCTCTCGCTTTAGTTAGATTTTTATCTTAACTACATATATTACATTCACTATAATATTGCATTTTCTCATTAATGAATGGTTTGGTATAGTTTTGGCTTATAATAAGACAATTTAAGAAACAAAGGGAAAATCTCGTTACATTTGTTTTTACAGTAGCCTTCTTGCATGTCTGTTAACAATCATGATGCATTTTTCTATATATCAAGTGAAGCACTTTTTGTAATGACTTGATTATAGTGACTTCTAAAGTAGGGTAGGCTTGCTGTTTCAGTAAATGTTATTAGTCTAGAGATTTTCTGAATATATGTTGAGTTCTTTTTTGTATATTACAGACATTATTTAAAAAGCCATGTTTTTACTTATATAACAGATTATATTTAAGTGGAGCTTGACTGAAATATGCTGCTAACTGGTTTGTTGATTTGAGTGATTAATGTCACTCAAATAAGGAGTTTATAACTCCAGGTGGGGTCTAGATGGTATTAATGTTAGAAGATTCTTTATCTACCTTTTAATATTTTTCTGATGTTCATTAAAACAACTATAGTAAAATATTATTCATATAGTTTTAATTTTAAAGTTTTTATCTAAGTTTCACACTCTATATATTGCTGTATTCCCTACATTTTTCTAATGTCATCTCGCAGGTCAAAATTCATTATATGCATTAATCAATACGTGTCACATCATAATACACATAAGGTATGGTAGTTTTACACTGTATGTCCCTTAACATAAATGGATTAAATAACCCCAATAAGAGAAGGTCTTTAAACAGGTATCTTCAGCTGAATAACTCACAATTAATCTTTTTGCAAGAAACTCATTTGATTGAGGGTGATGTTTCCAAAGTGGAATCTAAATCTTTCTCATTACTCACTAGTTCTGAGCACACCCAAAAAAAGAGGTGTTGCAATACTCTGGAATAACAAATTACCTCTACCTAAAATAATAGACTCATACAAAGATAATAAAGGTATGGTAGCTTCTATTGTCATAGAATTTAATAATTTAATTTTTACTCTAATTAACATGTACTGGATTCCTGGCCTTGGCCAGAGCTCAGCACAACACTATATAGATCATATTACTCAATTTTCTAAAGGCAATATTATATTAGCTGGTGATTTTAACTGCATTTTTGATAGTTCAGACTCTACTTCTAATGGTAAGAGAAGAGTTTCAAGCTCAGCCAGATTACTAAAAAATGTTTCAAATTCTGTCTTATTGAAAGATATTAACAATTATGCTAACTCTAATTCCTTATTTTATAAATTCTTTTCACACAGACACAATACATATTCAAGAATAGACAGAGTTTTTATCTCTAAAAGTTTAACAGATTCTTTACGCAATGTAAAAGTTATTACCTGTTCCTTTTCAGACCACAATTCAATAACCTTTGATATATATATTTATGCATGTACCAATGTTCAGATAAAATGGATACCAGCATACATCACCAAGTTAAAAGATTTTAACTCCTTCATTCTAGAAGAAGTTCATAGTTTCTTAGAATTTAACTCCAACACTAATACACCTGAAATCTTTGTCTGGGAGGCAATGAAGGCATATTTATTTGGCAGAATAACAGATTGGTACAAAAAAAGACTTTTGTAGGATAAAGATTTAAAAGAGATACAAGCTAAACTTGATATTCTGTACCTTGAGTTATCAAAAAATCAACATGAAAAATCCAAATTAGACTAAATAAAATCTCTAAATAAGAAATGTGTTGAGATTTGAAGCCATAAAGCTATGATTAGTCTAGAAAATTAAAGTTTATTAATTGTTCAATAAATGACAGATCTTTGAATATTTTAGCTAACAAAGTTAAACGATTAAACAAATTTAATCACGTTAAAGAAATATATTCACCTGAAAAGAAAAAAAGGTATCTGATATAAATAACATATTAATTGAATTTAGAGAATTTTTCCTTAAACTAAACCAATCTTCTCCACCAATAAATTCAAAGAAAGATGTTTAAGCTTTTATTAATAAACACTCCAAAAAGAGATTAACAGAAGAACAAACTAAGCTTTTGGATAGACAAATTATGTTAAAAGACATTCAAGAACAAATTAATACACTCAAACAAAACAAAGCACCAGGTAACAATGGTATTATTCCAGAAATCTACAAGATTCTACCCAATGAAGCTATTACATTGTTACTTTCAGTTTTTAATACCATACAAACTAATAATACTATCCCTCCATCATGGAAATATACATTCATTTCTCCCATTTTAAAATCAGATAAAGACCCTGTAAAGTGTATTTCATATAGACCTATATCATTATTAAACACGGACTATAAAATATTTATGTCCATATATGCAAAGAGACTTAAAAATTTTCTTCCCAACCTAGTCGATGAAGACCAAACTGGCTTCATAATAAATAAAACTACATAGACAATATCAAAAGAATAATAACCTTAATCAAATCAACTAAATCCCTAAAAAATAACCTAACTATAGTTAGCTTAGACATAAATTGCGCCTTTGACACAGTCAGTTGGGAATACCTTTTCATCCTTCTACAGGAACTTAGGTTCTCAAACAATTTTATAGATCTCATCACCCAGTTATATTCAAGCTCTCTTGCTTATGCTAAAATTGGTTCTAATACATCACAGTCCATACCTGTTACTAAATGGACTAAGTAAGGCTGTCCTTTATCCCCTCTCTTATTTACTTTAGTTATGGAGCCTTGGGCAAATTTGATCAGAAAAAATAGTAATATTAAAGGTTTTGAAATGAGTTTTAATAAATTTTCAAAGATTCAAATGTTTGCAGATGACATTCTAATTACTCTGGGGGGCAAAAATCCAACAATTCAAGAATTATTTAATGATATAGATTATTAAAAAAAAAACTCGGGTCTGGAATTTAACCACAATAAAACACATATCTTGTTAACTTGCCCAAATAAATATAATATTCAAAAGGAATTTGAAAAATATATCCCACAATCCCAGCAAATAAAATATTTAGTTATCATTATTGCCAAAAATATAAGAGAGTCAAAAACTGAACTTCGATAATAGTTTAACAGAAATAGATAAATTAATTCAGAAATGGTCTAAAATAAAATTCTCACTAGAGGAGAAACTATCAATTATAAAAATGATACTTTTACCAAAAATTCTATGCATAGTACAATCAATCTCGACCCCCCATCTTATACAATGATCAAAAAAAAATAATAATATGATTAAAAAATTTCTTTGGTTCCCAATTAAACCTAGAATTTCTCTAACATACTATATGTATAGCTAGAATAATGGTGGTATTGCATTGCCAAACTTGGAATTATATTCAATTTCCTCAGTTATTAAAACCATCCTGTATCTTATAGATAGTAAATACTCAGAAAAACGGAAGGATTTTATTTTGTCTTCATCATAAACTTTAAATAATAACAATAACCTTTTTAAACTAAATCTAGTAAATAACAACTTTATATGGATTTTGAAGGAATATGTTTCTCTTAGTCCCACACACAATTTTATTTCAAACTATATTAACATCTTTTTTACTACTAACTTCCATAAAATGTCAGTATTTGAACAAAAACATCTGATTTATTGGCATCAAATGTTAAAAAACAATGAATTGCAATCCATCAATACTTTGTTGAAGAAAATGACTTTGATTCATCTTTTTGGCTTGATTTACAAGAAGCTAGAAATTATATAAAAATAAATTTGATTTAATACCTTCCTCAGCTAAAAATGTAATTCCTAAACTTATTCAGTACTTGATTACTTTTACTCAACAAAATAACTCGATTAAAGTTAGCCTGTCATTTATATATAACACTATTAAAACTGATTTAGATATAATTCCAGACAATTATTGGAAATACTTCTCTGACATTAATAAGTGTAACCCCACAGATAATGACAAATCAAATTTTCTTCACTCAGGTAAAACTACTTCATCAACTAAATAGAAAATATTTACCTGGAGATTTTTGAATAGGTCCTTCATTACTCCACATAACATAAATAAGATGTATAAAAAAATATTCTTTGTTGGAGATGTATGAAGGTACAGAATGCTGATTGGGCACATGTCTTTTATGATTGCTTACATATGAAAGAATTCTGGGAAGATATCATCTCTTTCCTCCAAGCATTATTCACTGATAACTTTTTACTTATCAAATCGTTAGTTTTATTTAATACTACAGTCCCACCTTGTGTTAAGCTTAGTAAATATAGGCTTCTTTGGTCTGTACTGTCCATAGCCAGGAAAGAAGTTACAAGAAATTGGAAATCATCACGTATCCCTCTTTTCAAAACTTTAAAGATCTTCTTCTGGAAGTAGCCAAACTACAATCAATGACAATCAAAGCTAGATCTTCTAGGAGTATGGCAGTATATAATCAATGAAATAAGGCAGGCAGATCCAAGCAGTAACACACCAGGCTGATAAATCCTTAACGCAATTTTATTAAAATGCAAGTAAAACAGCGTTTTCGCTACTCAAAAAAGGTAGCTTCTTCAGAGTGAATGGATACCATAAAAAGTAGAATTTATAACATATGACAAGTGATTACATCACTTCCTACCGACACTGATAAATTTAAAGCAGTATTGTAAACAAAGAAAAAAGTAAAAAAATATATACGCTCTTTTAATAAAAAGTGATTATGTCAACAATTAAAAACAAAAGGTAGTACTTCAAAACAAGACAGGAGGATGTATGTTTATAAATTACATAAAGAATAATCAAATAAAGAACCTCTTAATCCAAAAAAATTAAAATGTTCTAATGATGTGGCACACAAAGGTAGTAGGTAAAATAAACAAATGATCCTACTAGTGTGTGATTTCAAGCTCACTCGATCTAGACACCTAAAAAAGCGGAGCCTGTAAACGCCAACAATCATATTAGACATATGTTGTGAGTATAAGAATAAATAGGGAAGGACCCTTTTAGGTGGAAGGCAATCGATCCACTAGAAACAGAACAAAATGTTCTCAGATGTCAAAAATCAAGAACAATATTTATAACAAAAATAGTAAATAGTGATAAACAATAATATTATTGTACCAAAAAAATGTTACACACATAAAAGGAGGGGTTCAAACCAACCCAAGAGAGTAATGTTAAAAAGTATCTTTAGAATTATTCTAAAATTAAAATAAAAATAAAATAATGAAAAAGTATTAATCTCAAAAGAGGCTACCTCAAGTAAGACTTGTATTTTAAATGGGCAGAAATATTACAACTGTCATTAAGACCTGGTGGGTTAAACGCATCTAGTTTGAGCTGCCATAGTAATTCACAGTTTTCTAAAATAATGGATGTCGGTCCACCTCTGATGGAGTCAGCAATGTGGTCTATACCCATGAATGAAAAAGAGTGACCTGGACTGCTAACTACATGTTTTGCCAAAGCGTTCTCACAGTTCAAATTTCTAATGGCATAGATATGCTGATAGATGCGATCTTTGAATCTTCTGTCTGTTTTGCCGACATAATATGCTGTACAGCAAGAACAGAACGCTATGTATACTATCGATTTGGTATTGCAGGTAATCTTATGAAAAATGTCGAATTTTCTATCTCTAATGGAGAATGAACTACCATTCTTAATGTGATGACAATAAGTACAGAAGCCGCATGCATAGCAACCTTTGTTTCTATTCTGCATATCATAACTAGGGTGCTTCTGTAAAAGTTCCTTAAGATTAGGGCCCCTTTTATATACAATTCGGGGTTTTTCTCCTAATTTCTCGGCCATAGATGGAGTACTAGAAATGAAAAACCAATTTTTATTCATGATTTCTTGTATAGAACTGGAGTTGATGTTAAAAGTAGTAATAAAACTACATGGGTATTGCAATGGACAAACCACTTCAACAGAAAGTATTTTTGTTATAAATATTGTTTTTGATTTTTGACATCTGAGAACATTTTGTTCTGTTTCTAGTGGATCGATTGCCTTCCACCTAAAAGGGTCCTTCCCTATTTATTCTTATATTCACAACATATGTCTAATATGATTGTTGGCGTTTACAGGCTCCGCTTTTTTAGGTGTCTAGATCGAGTGAGCTTGAAATCACACACTAGTAGGATCATTTGTTTATTTTACCTACTACCTTTGTGTGCCACATCATTAGAACATTTTAATTTTTTTGGATTAAGAGGTTCTTTATTTGATTATTCTTTATATAATTTATAAACATACATCCTCCTGTCTTGTTTTGAAGTACTACCTTTTGTTTTTAATTGTTGACATAATCACTTTTTATTAAAAGAGCGTATATATTTTTTTACTTTTTTCTTTGTTTACAATACTGCTTTAAATTTATCAGTGTCGGTAGGAAGTGATGTAATCACTTGTCATATGTTATAAATTCTACTTTTTATGGTATCCATTCACTCTGAAGAAGCTACCTTTTTTGAGTAGCGAAAACGCTGTTTTACTTGCATTTTAATAAAATTGCGTTAAGGATTTATCAGCCTGGTGTGTTACTGCTTGGATCCGCCTGCCTTATTTCATTAGTCTGTCTCGTTTGGCGTGCTTACAGTCTTTCTATGGCATCGGATTCTTCTGCTAGCCCTACCAGTCCTAACATTTTTGAGTCGAATGGGACTACTAATTTGGACACTGCCAGTTTGTTGCTGGCGGTTTCACAGAGATTGGACTCACTGTCTAGCCGTTTCGATCTGTTTGAAAGGAACTTCGGTTTTTCCATTCCAGCAAGTGTTGCTGACACGCAAAGAGCGGCGAGATCTGGAATTCCTCTTACCAGCTCATCGGATTTTATTCCGGCTGCACAGCCACAAAGAGAACTTGCCTCAGCCATTCCATCTGCTGCTCCGACCACATCAGGGACTCGTTCTCTGAACATTACAGCTCAGAAGGGAAACGATGTTGCACTCATTGGCGACTCATCTATATCGGAATGGATTAATAACACAGGTGACTTTTTAACATTTATAAAACCACTAAATGATGTTTCGCCGGTGCCTGATGTTCCCCAGGCCTCTGATAGTCAAGAGACAGTTACGGAGAAACTGAAATTATTAGATGCTAAAACTTTCAAGCTTCGTAAGCTACAATTAGAAGTAGCTTACTTCAAGCAATGTTTAGAGGAGGGCCTGGTCCCAAAAGGCCTTAGAAACTGTTTTTCTCCTTCCAATTTAATTTCTAACAATGTGTTTCTTGTTGAATTAAAAGAGTTGTTCCAAAGACAGGGCATACAACTTATGGAACTAATTGTAAAATATTACTCAATGTGTATAGTTGATTTGACTAAGGAGGTATGCTTGTTGGATGAGGAAATTAAGTTATGTGATTCCTTTAACAAACTCAAGTTTGATTATGCACGTATCTTCTCAAGTATAGATACCTATCTAGTTAAAATCAAGTCTAACAAATCAAAAAAATTGTACAGAGATAGGCATGCTTATTCAACTGATAAAGCCTACCCTAAGCTAAGTCTCATACAGTATGAGAAAAGGAAGGAAGCCCATTCTGATGACACAGAATGGCAGGACCCTGACTGTATTACAAATTCACACTCTGCTACTCCTACTACTGACAATTACAATGGCCCTAGGAGAAGCAACAGAAATAAAAATAAACAACTGGATAAAGATTGTTCTTTGGGTGACAACACAAATAAAGCTAATAACAGCAAACAGCAACCAGCTTCTACTTTTTTAGGGGTACAGAACAGCCGTACCCGGAGGGGGAACAAGAACTGGAACCACTAATATCTGAGGACGATAGCCCTGCTTTAACCATTCCTACTATTGTAACAAATGTTAAGGGAGACTTTGTTATATACAACTTTTCTACTCTCTCACTAGAGCCTGAGCTAGTTGAACTATTGTCTTTAGGTAACACTTTTGTTCCAAGTAGGCAATGTGATGTGGCCAGAGTTCTCTTAGACTTAAAATGTTATGTTAGAAAACTAAATCTGAAACTATTGTTTCATGATTCTACAATGACTGAACCTGGTAAACTAAAGCTTTCTAGTGTCTTTAACCCACCTCTACATGTGGTATTGAAAATGTTTGAATACGCTTGTGAACTAGACATTAGACATATGGGCAACACATTTACAGCTAAGGCCAGTCAATTCAATATCACGAGGGAACAATTGGCCGCCCTTAATAATATACGAGCTACCACTGTCAGAATCATCAAGCCAGACAAAGGGGGCGGTTTGGTAATATTCGAACACATGGACTATGTAGAGAGAATGCAAAAGGTTCTAAACTCCCCAGCTTATGAATCTACTACATTAAACCAGCTGAATATAACCTCAAATAGAATCAGGGGGTATTTTAGAGATTTATTTATTCAAGGGAGAATTGACATGGATACCTTTGACTACATAGACATTTTGCAGCCTAGGGTGCCGGCAATGTTCTGCATCCCTAAGGTGCATAAAAACCTTAACGACCCACCGATGCGTGCCTTGATTGATGGGAGAGCCTCACAGTCTTACCCTTGTTCTAAATTTATCGATTCACTGCTTTCCTCCTACTTGGAATGCATCCCAAGTATTTGTAAGGACTCCTGGTCTTTTTTGGCCAAATTGAACGAGATCAATATAGATGACAGCATCAATTTCCTTACAATTGATGTTGTGGATCTGTATACTTCCATACCACACCAGGAGGCAGTGGAATGGATCGATTTGCTTTTGACTGACCTAGGTGCTCCCAAAAATGATATTATGAACATCACGGAACTTCTGGATATTGTTTTATCCTCTAACTTTTTCCTTTTTGAAAAGGATTTGTACATCCAAAAACAAGGTGTGGCGATGGGGTCTCCATGTGGGGCCTCCGTAGCCAACCGATTTATGGCTTATTGGGAGAAACATTTCATCCTAAACAACAATGAGTGGAGGAATGAGCTCGTGTTTTACACACGCTTTCTTGACGACATGTTTATCCTTTTTAAGGGTAAATCTGATCGGGCTACGGAGTTCATTCACTTCCTTAATCAGACCACCACTTTCCTCAAATTTACCCATAATTTTGCCATGGATGCCATCGACTACCTTGATGTCAGGTTGACTAGGGACCCCATTTCAGTAAACTAAAATCTGTCATTTTCAGGAAGAAAACTTATGTAAATTCTTTTCTGCACTTTTCTAGTGCACATCCTTACAAGCTCAAAAGAGCTATAGTTAAGGGGCAGCTAGTGAGGGCAGTTCGAATGAGTACTGAACATTCAGATTTTTTAGCTGAATGTACATTCCTAAAAAACCTATTTTTAAACCGTGGATATCCCATCCAGTTAATAGATGACTTGATCCATGAGGTGGAATGTAAGAAAACTATTGGGTTCTTTAACCCCATCCTTACTAGTTCCCGTAATGTCGAAGTTGATTCGTTGACTCAATCTGAAATCCAACTTCTTACATCCAGGCAAACGATGGCCAATTCTGTTGAAGTGGTTTGTCCATTGCAATACCCATGTAGTTTTATTACTACTTTTAACATCAACTCCAGTTCTATACAAGAAATCATGAATAAAAATTGGTTTTTCATTTCTAGTACTCCATCTATGGCCGAGAAATTAGGAGAAAAACCCCGAATTGTATATAAAAGGGGCCCTAATCTTAAGGAACTTTTACAGAAGCACCCTAGTTATGATATGCAGAATAGAAACAAAGGTTGCTATGCATGCGGCTTCTGTACTTATTGTCATCACATTAAGAATGGTAGTTCATTCTCCATTAGAGATAGAAAATTCGACATTTTTCATAAGATTACCTGCAATACCAAATCGATAGTATACATAGCGTTCTGTTCTTGCTGTACAGCATATTATGTCGGCAAAACAGACAGAAGATTCAAAGATCGCATCTATCAGCATATCTATGCCATTAGAAATCTGAACTGTGAGAACGCTTTGGCAAAACATGTAGTTAGCAGTCCAGGCCACTCTTTTTCATTCATGGGTATAGACCACATTGCTGACTCCATCAGAGGTGGACCGACATCCATTATTTTAGAAAACTGTGAATTATTATGGCAGCTCAAACTAGATGCGTTTAACCCACCAGGTCTTAATGACAGTTGTAATATTTCTGCCCATTTAAAATACAAGTCTTACTTGAGGTAGCCTCTTTTGAGATTAATACTTTTTCATTATTTTATTTTTATTTTAATTTTAGAATAATTCTAAAGATACTTTTTAACATTACTCTCTTGGGTTGGTTTGAACCCCTCCTTTTATGTGTGTAACATTTTTTTGGTACAATAATATTATTGTTTATCACTATTTACTATTTTTGTTATAAATATTGTTTTTGATTTTTGACATCTGAGAACATTTTGTTCTGTTTCTAGTGGATCGATTGCCTTCCACCTAAAAGGGTCCTTCCCTATTTATTCTTATATTCACAACATATGTCTAATATGATTGTTGGCGTTTACAGGCTCCGCTTTTTTAGGTGTCTAGATCGAGTGAGCTTGAAATCACACACTAGTAGGATCATTTGTTTATTTTACCTACTACCTTTGTGTGCCACATCATTAGAACATTTTAATTTTTTTGGATTAAGAGGTTCTTTATTTGATTATTCTTTATGTAATTTATAAACATACATCCTCCTGTCTTGTTTTGAAGTACTACCTTTTGTTTTTAATTGTTGACATAATCACTTTTTATTAAAAGAGCGTATATATTTTTTTACTTTTTTCTTTGTTTACAATACTGCTTTAAATTTATCAGTGTCGGTAGGAAGTGATGTAATCACTTGTCATATGTTATAAATTCTACTTTTTATGGTATCCATTCACTCTGAAGAAGCTACCTTTTTTGAGTAGCAAAAACGCTGTTTTACTTGCATTTTAATAAAATTGCGTTAAGGATTTATCAGCCTGGTGTGTTACTGCTTGGATCCGCCTGCCTTATTTCATTAGTCTGTCTCGTTTGGCGTGCTTACAGTATATAATCAATGGAAGAATATAATTGAATTATTAGAAAATCAATAATAGAAATACAATAATCAATTTTTTAATCACTTGTTTAGCTTATTTTATTTGTCTATAGCTATGTGAACATCTGTGTACATAGTTTGTTTTAATTTTGATCCTTTATATCAATGTTCTTGTTTTTATCTATTTCATCATAAAATATGATTATTTTGTTAACTGTATTTTTAAATTTATTTAAAAAAAGCATTTTTTGAACATGAGAATTATGAAACTGTAATATATGGCATTACTGATTGACTGGACTTGACAGTGATGTACTACAATGTCAAACATTTTGTGGTATAGAAAAAATCACAGACATTCTGCAAATTTGTGGAAAAAATGAGAACTATGACAGTACTGAGTGGCTGTGCTGTTGTCCTACATATGTCAGCACACATGAACAGAAATGTTTGCCCCCCTTATGTATGAAAGGCGATTCCTTACCACCTGCAAGCTTGACTTGGTGTGAGAGGCATACCTTAACACACCTAGGAATCACTTCTTGAGTTATATACATCACTTCTCAGGGAGCTAAGTGTTGGACAACTGGGCCAGTGGTGTATTCATGCTTTGACCATAATCATTCTTGCTTTGGTTCCCTGGAGAAATGCACCATACAGGTAGCTGACAGATATTCTTTTTTAACACCTTTATTAAATTATCACTGAAGACAGAGGCAAACCTATATGAATATAAAAAAACATATTAACATGTTTTCAGTTACATATATTATTCATCACTTATGTTCTTTTTTATAACCCTAAAAAGTTCTGGCACTCTGTAAATCAAATACTACACCCAGGTACGCAAGCCTCCCCTAACCCTCATCCTGACAAAACACATGAGGAAACTGCCTCCATATTTAACAATTACTTTATAGAGTCAATATCCAAATTACTAAATCAAGACACAAACCATCCCACCAACAATAATAGACCTAATAGCTCAAACTCTCCGCTAACTATATTGTATATTTATTTTATTTATTTTACATGTGTTGACCGGGCTAGTCTAACTGGATATATGTCCATTTTCAGTAGAGGCCAAGGAGAAAATCTCCAAGACAGATACAGACAGACAAGATCTTTTATGTTACAAAAGATAGACATAGATGAATATTTCTACACATTTCATAAAACTATTTACAGTATTTACAGCTAATTATTTACATACACTAGTAGCTAATACAGCTTCATATTTCTGCATACGTGCTTTCATGTTGCACTAAAGGACAGTAATTAGAGGAGCGAGTAGAGCTAGTAAAGATACTAGTAGCAGTAATGATTATTTAGTCAGGGTTATTACAAGGGCAAAGCCAGTGTGTTTTCAACAAAATTTTTAGTTTTTGTTTAAAGAGTGATAAGGAAGGGAGGGAAGTAAGTTCACTAGGTAGAAGATTCCACTTTTTTCCCAATTGTATATGAGAACAGAGAGTCCCCTGCCATGTTGTTAGACTTATTGATGTTAACTAGGAGTTTATTTGATGAACGCAAGGCATTAAGATTTCTATAAGGGGTTATGAGGTCTAAGAGTATTGGAGTATTGTTAGGCTGGTTAAGGATCTTATGGGCAATAGTAAGTTGGTTGAATTGAGGCTGGTTTTGTAGTTCAAGCCACCCGAGCTGTTTGAGATTATGACAGTGATTGGTTCTGAAAGGTTTACCAGTGGCAAATCTGGCAATGCTGTTATAGGAGGTAGCTAGTTTGAGAAGATTATTTTTGGATAGGTTGGTATATATTGGTGAGGCATACAGAAGAGTAGAGATTAGATGGGAGTGGGCAATGGTAGTTCTTGCTGTTGGCGTTAGGAAGGGTTTAATTTTATACAGGGAGCCCATTTTTCTGTTAACTGATTTTATAATGTTGTTAATATGGGTATCAAAGTTAAGGTTGCTGTCTGTTGTGATCCCTAGGAGTTTGGTGGTAGAGTCTGGTGATATGAGGGTGCCATTATTAGAGATGACCGAGAAGTCTATTGGTGTTGACCTGTGAGTAGGAGTAAAGAGCAGGAACTTTGTTTTTTGGGATTCAAAATGAGGCAGCGCTTCCAGAACCATGTCTCAACTATGTTAAATATCTTCTGGGTTTGGGATTGCAGTTCAGATGCAGATTTAGCTGTACAGATTAATGTAGAATCGTCTGCATATTGTATACAAGTTGCATTGGGAATAGCTAAGTAGAGATCATTAATAAAAACTGAAAATAAGACAGGACCTAGAATGGAACCCTGGGGTAAACCCAGTGTGACTGGCAGGTGAGATGATAGTTTATTCTCCAAGAGCACTGCCTGTTACCTGTTGCTCAGGTAGGAAGTGAACCATTTTACAGATAGAGAATCTAGGGAAAGTGATTTGAGAAGATAAATAAGCACTGAGTGGTTTACCATATCAAAAGCCTTTGAAAGATCAATAAATAGGGCTGAAGAGAGTTCACTGTTATTGCAGTATCAATTAATGGTGTCAGTAAAGGATAAGAGGGCAGTAGTGGTACTACGGTATGGCCTAAAGCCATGTTGGCTTTGGGCTAGTATGTTGTGCTGAGTGAGATGGCCTATTAGCTGATGATGAATGCATTTTTCCATTATTTTTGCTAAGGGGGATAGAAGGGCTATGGGTTTTGGCTATTAACACTCTACTATCTAAATTAAAACCTTGCTCCATATCTGTAGACAACATTCCCTCCACATTCCTTCAGGCTGCTGCTGATGTGCTTGCTTTCCCAGTTTATATTCTAATAAACTGCTCTATTACAGAATCCACAGTCTCTTCCAATACACAAATAAGGAAACTCCGCAGATATAACTAATTTTAGACCCATAGCCATACTCTCACCACTCTCCAAAATTCTGGAAAAATGTATACGCAATCAAGTCTTACACTACCTTCTTCAAGAAAATCTACTCACGCCTACCCAACATGGTTTTCGTCCCATGCACAGCACTACTACAGCTCTCCTGTCTTTCCTAAACTCTGTATCACTAGCTAGAGACAGTAACTAACTTATTTCCTGTCTCTTCATTGACCTCTCTAAAGCCTTTGATACAGTCTCTCATAAACTTCTCCTTAAACTAGCAAACTTACACTTCTCTCCATCCACCATATCTTGGTTTAACAGCTATCTCTCTGATAGACTCCAATCAGTCAAATGGCTGTCAGCTTTCTCCCCTCTTCTTCCTATTAAAACGGGTGTTCCACGAGGCTCCATCCTTGGGACCCTTCTTTTTAACATCTTTACCAACCTTCTCTACTCTTCCTGTCCTGGATCCTCACCGATACAATACACAGATGATTCTACACTTATTACTATTGCTGAATCACCAACTCAACTAAAATCAGACACACAGTCCTCTTTTAACTCTGTAGAAAACTGGCTATCTGAAAACCAACTTATCCTAAATCCAAAGAAAACCAAATTACTAAGCTTTCTCCCTAAAAACCTTAACCACATAAAGTCTTCCTTCTCCATACTGTCACAAAATAATACTCAAATACAGGTGGACACCAGTACAAAACTCTTAGGTGTTACTATTGATGGTAGACTAACCTTTGATTTACACGTCAATAATTGTATCCGATAGCTAGGTCTCCTCTATAGAAACAAAACATATCTTAGCAAAACAGCAAAACTAACCCTTTCAAATGCCTACCTCTTACCACTTTACTTTATAGCTCCCAAATTCTCACCAGCCTCAACAGTGGACTACTAAACAAGTTTGGAGCAACTTATAACAAGATTGTCAGATTTGCAGACCAAAATTCTTACAAGTCCCATCGCTGTCTCTCTCTAAAAAAACTAAATTGTCTAGAATTACCTAACCTGCTTCAGTAAAATCAGTTTCAGATTATTCATTCCATTCTCTACAAACCCTCTTTCTGTCTATCTCATCTCTAATCTCTCATTACCTACCCACTAGATTACTCCGCAGTTCTGAACAAGGCCTACTAAAAATCTACAAACCAAGGAACAAAATGGGTCAACTAGTCTATAGCTTTAACCCTTCCAAGGCCTGGAATAACCTACCACTAGATATACGATCCCTTGAACATCCCAATCAATTCAAAACCACTACAAAAAATACATTCATGAAAAATGGACTTGCCAATGTAATTGCCCCCTGTAAACACTCCCCTATAACCTTCTATTTCTCTTCTCTCTTTCTTCCCATCAATAAACAAACTTACTACTTTATCTTCTCCTTTTGATACATCACTGTACAAATATAACTAGTAAAATATTTCAGCTATGTAACTATTGCACTATTATGTATATAATATGTAATTATGACTGTATCCCGCTGATTAATATATTTTCTATGTATTTCACTTGCCACAGTTTTATGTATGACACTAATGCAATAATGTGTGGTACTGATGAATGTAATGTGTGGCACTGTAATGCAGTAATCTGTGGTACTGATGAATGTATTTCTATATGTATTCAATATGTAAAATTTCTATTTTCTGTTGTAGCTTTTTTCCTTGGGCCTCCGCTGAAAATGGGCAATTGTAGCCAAGTTGGACAAACCCGGTCAACAAATATAAAATAAATAAAATAAAATAAATAAATAAATAACTATCATCAGTTCAAAATTACATACATTGCTCAATTCCTGCCTTCCCTTAATCCACACTCCTTCTCTAGAACATTCTTTTGCATGTATTGTTCCCATAAATTAAATTCATTTATATATAATTTACTCCTTCCCTTTTCTGAAGATCACATTTTCAGTTCTTTTACCTCTGTTCCAATATTCAGTGCTTCTAATATAGTTTGCTTGGACTTTGACTTCCATTTTCCAGTAATTGCTTTTTTGGCAACAACCAGAAAAAGAAGTTATGTTTTACCATAACATTCCATCTGTGTTGTAGATCTTTGTTCATTCATTACAAATAGGACCTTGGTTCCGTACTCAGAACCGATACAGCCATTTCCAAGTTCATGCCAGCCAAAAACTCTCAGCTAAGACCTACCCATAATGCCCCTCTCCTAGTTACTCCAGATCGAGTTTGCCCACCCTTAGATAATAGATGTAGTAATAGAAAAAAAAAGTAGGAGACTGTCTGAGCAAATACCCTAACCAGGAGTTCCTAAAATCCACCAGGAGTCCAGGCAGGGGGAAGGAGGGCGGGAAGTAATGAATGAACAAAGATCTACAACACAGAGGGAACATTATGGTAAGATATAACTTCTTTATCTGATGTTTTAAATCTTTGTTCATTCATTACAAATAGGACCGAGTCCCCAACTACTTCAGTCCTGGGTGGGCCTAAGGAAGGATATTCCTGAGCACCATAGAACCAAAAGATGCTCGTCCCCTGGAGGCCAAATCCAATTTGTAATGAGATATAAACGTATGAGGTCTTGCCCAAGTGGCTGCTGTGCAGATATCATCCATAGAGGCTCTGGAATGAAAAGCTACAGAAGTAGCCATAGATCTGGTAGAATGCGCCTTTTTTCTGGAAGGTAAGGATAGCTTATTCTGCTGGTAGATAAAGGTAATGACGTTTCTAAGCCAAGAGGATAAAGTCACTTTGGAAATAGGTTTATCCAATCTGTGTCCTGCAAAGGCCACAAACAATTAATCTGTTTTCCTGAAAGATTTAGTCCTGTCCAAATAACAATGAAGCTGCCGATACACATCAAGGGTGTGCAAAAAGGTACTCCCTCTGTTAGAATGCTGAGGGAAGAAAACCGGCAGGTCAATAAATTGGTTAATGGAAAAACCAGAAGTGACCTTGGGCAAGAAAGAGGGGTCAGTACGAAGGGACACTCTATCCGTGTGAAAAATCAAGTAAGGACTCTTGACACTGAAAGCCTGCAGCTCAGATACTCTTCCCGCTGAGATAAATGCTACTAGAAGTAAGATTTTCCATGACAAAAATTTCAAATCACATGAATCAAAAGGCTCGAAAGGAGAACCTGTGAGAGACTGAAGTACCAAAGTCAAGTCCCAGGGTTCTAAGGGAGGCTTGACCGGAGGTTTAACATGTAATACTCTTTTCAGAAAGGTCTTACATATGCAGTGTGACATAACTGAAGAATTATCAAGACCATTATGAAAAATGGCAATAACTGCTAAATGTACAGTGATCGTCGAACCGAGGCTCCTGCATGCAGAATAGTAGTCAGGTATTGTAGGATCTTTAGAATAGGCATAGAGAAAGGGTCTAAGTTCTGATCTTTGGCCCAAATAGAGAACCTAGTCTATTTACTAAAATAAACTTTCCTAGTGGAAGGTTTGTGTGAAGCCAGAAGAATTTCACGAACAGGAGATGGGATGTCAGGCAGCCTGGCAATCACTGGAGTGAAGGAACCAAGCTGTGAGCTTGAGACTGTGCAGGTTCAGATGAATCAGTCCCTGAGGATGAGATAACAGGTCTTGGGAATGATCCAGGATCCACGGCCTGTGAATCAGATGAGGCCATAGATACGGGAACCAGACTTGACGGGGCCAGTAGGAGGCAATGAGGATCACTTTGCTTCTCATCTTCTGAGCTTTCTGAAGAAATTTTGGAATGAGGGGAAACGGGGGAAAGGCATACAGAAGACCCGGTGGCCAATCGTGCATTAGAGTGGCCCTCGGTGGTTTCTCCCTGAGGGAGGATCAGGGCAAAGTAGTTTCTGCATTTGTAGTTTAGGGGGGAAGCAAACAGGTCGCAGCAAGGCTTGTCCCAGTGTTGGAAGATCCGATCCGCTGTTACAGGGTTGAGGGACCACACGTGAGGCATCAGGATGTTCCTGCTCAGATTGTCCACAATAAGGTTGGAACTCCCGGGAATGTGTGTTGCTATAAGGAAACGGTTGGAAGCTATCGCCCACTGCCAAATCCTCATGACTTCCCAACACAGGGGGTAAGACCTGGTTCCACCTTGCTTGTTGATATACTAGATGACTGACATGTTGTCTGACTGAATTACAATGGTCCCAGAGGGTAGGGATGCATGGAACGCTTGCAACGCTAAGAGAACTGCCCTCAGTTCCAGGACATTTATGTGCAAATTGGCTTCCAAAGGGGACCAGGTGCCTTGGACAGGTTTTCCCTGGAAATGCCCCCCCCCAACAGGGAAGCATCTGTGGTCACCGTGGCCGTGGGCTGGGGAAGACAGAATGGCTGACACCAAAGATTCATTTGTGGGTTCATCCACCATAACATTTTTTCCTTGCAACAGTTTGAAAGACGTATCATGTGGTCGAGTGGGTAAATTAGCAACGACCATTGTGCGGAAAGGAGCCACTGTAGGATTCTCATGTGCAGTCTCCCCAGTGGTACCTACGAAATGGCAGCCGCCATGGAGCCTAAGAGTTGCAGTACAAGATGTACTGGTACATAGGACTGAGGAAGAAGGTCTTAGATTTGGTGTGTTATTTTCGAAAACCTGTGAGGGGGGAGAGAAGCTTGACAGGATGTGTCAAAGACTGCTCCAATGAATTCTAGCGTGTTCATTGGAAACATTGAGATTTGTCCTTGTTGATTGTAATCCCCAAGTGGAGAGCGAGACCTTGAGTGTGAGAAGATTCCTGGTCGGAGCGGTAAGGAGTCAATCGTCTAGATAGGGAAACACCTGAAATCCTTGCAGTTGAAGATGAGCTACCAGAACTGCCATACATTTGAACACTCGAGGGGCTGTCGAGAGACTGAATGGCAGTGCCATGAACTGGTAGTGATTGGCTCCCAGCCGGGAGCGGAGAAACCTCTGGGAACGGTGATCCGTCTTTATGTGGTAGTATGCGTCCTGGAGGTCTATAGAGCACATCCAGTTATCCCTCCCTAGGAAGGGAAGAATGGACTGTATCGTGACCATCCAGAATTTTTGAGGTTTGATAAATTTGTTCAATAGGCTGAGATCCAGGATTGGTTTCCAGTCCCCTCTCTTTTTTGGCACTAAAATAACCTCAAGTAAAACCCAGATCCCATCTGGTCTGGTGGTACTGGTTGGATAACTCTTTTCCTTAGCAGCTTTTCTATTTCTAAGGCTGATTGGGTGGTACATTGGGGATTCATTTGATCGGTCTGGGAGTTAAATCGAATGGTATTTGGTAGCCTCTGGATATTATACTCTACACCCAAACATCAGTAGTAATAAGATGCCAGGCTGGTAGATGCAGAGAAAAACGACCCCTGACTGCTTCCAGAGGAAAGCAATTGAGCCATTGCCAGGGGTGCTGGTAGGGTCTGCTGGAGAAAGAATCTCTAGCTCCCTGGTTACGCGGACCCCCTCTACCCCAAAAAGGACATCTTCCATATGAGTTGCCCCCTCTGCCCCAGGGGGAATTGCTCAGCACGACTGTCACGAAAAAGATCCTTGGGATTTCTTGAACCACATTTTTCCTCCCTTCTGGTTTCTGGAGTAGAACCTCTGGGGGTTGGAAAGGCTTATGCCCACAGCAGACAAGGTCTTTCCATCTTTCTCACTACATGTAAGTGTGTCTCGTACTTTGGGTCCAAAAAGTGCAGATTCATCGACAGGTGCATTGAAGAAGAAAGATTTAAAGGGGTCTGCGAAGTCACACAACCACATTCAAGCATTGCATCTCATGACAATGCCTAATGCGGCAGCTTGAGCTGCCCCCTCGATGGAGTGAGATATTAAATGCATCGAGGAGTTCGAGATGAATTCAAGGGTAGCTAGCTGCGAGGCGACATATCACGTGCCTCATTAGGCAGTACCCCACCAAAGGGGAAGACATTTCGGAAATTAGGTCTCTTTGGAGGTGAGTAAAGTGTGCCAGATAGTTCAGCGACCGAATGGCGAATGTTGCCGAAGCCCATTTCCCTAGTCTGTCCATGTTTCGGGATTCTCTGCTTGGGGGATGGACCATGACCCTAGAATCAGTTGTCAACCGCTAGGACCAGTGGGGCTGGTCTTCAGGTATAGATAAAATTTTTGTCTGGCCTCCGAGGGACAGGTTCTATGTTGTCCGGGGCCTTCTAGGCACGCTGCACAATGAGTTTAACAAGGTCATCTGCCAGTGGAGTCAACCAGGAAGTAGATGGCCGGGCATGGAAGGCCTGCAGGAACACCGATTCCTCAGAAGAAGGGTTATAGGACTTCCAGTCTCCCCACTGCTTGAGGATTTCGAGAATGTCTCTGAATGAGATGTCGTCTGGGGGAGACCGTGGGGACCCTCAAGAAGGCTATCCTACAGAAAAAAAAAATAAGAGAGAGAATACCAGAGATGGTATTTAAAAAATACCACAAGTGGTAAGGAAGGGCCTGTCAAATGCAGAACAGAGGGACAGTACCAAACATGGTAAAATTTAAATTATTAAGGAAAAGGGTAGGGAATAGAACTATGTTTTAGGCAACAGTGAGAAAAGGCTAACTTGACTAAAAAGTAAACAATTTTGAAGAAAAACTGTCTTAAAAATAGCAATTTTCTACTTAGCTTTGAGAGAGATGGCTAGCACGTCTGACTAGGAACATGGCAAACAAGATCTGGAGTAACTAGGAGAGGGGCATTACGGGTAGGTCTTAGCTGAGAGTGTTTGGCTGGCACAAGCTTGGAAACGGCCGTATCGGTTCCGAGGATGGAACTGAGGTCCTATTTGTAATGAATGAACAAAGATTTACAACATCAGATTTAAATTTAGTAAGGCCTTACTATGTCTATGCAATTTAGAGCCTGCATTATAGCTCAAAAGAATCATTTCCTTAGTTACACACATTTTTTTCACCCATTATTTCTAACAGAGTACTCTGCAGGTGATTTTTAAATTTTCCCAAAGCATTACAATCCCAAAACATATGTTCCCAGTTATTTATTTCTTCCCTATCACACCTCCAACATTTGCCATCTACCCAAGGAAACATTCTTTGGAGTCTTCTTGGGTTATTAAAAATACCTATGCAAACACTTCCAAGCAAAATCCTAAATCTTCTAGACTTTATTGCATGTTTGGGAGCCATGCATATGTCCTCCCATTGTTCCCTTGTAAATTCCTTATCCAGTCTCTCTTCCCAATCTTTTCTAACCTCCTCTAATTGATTCCTATAGTTATCATGCAATATTTTATATGCTCTACTAATTATCCCTTTTTTAACAAAAGCTTGTTTTCTAGTTTCAACTCAAAACTCTGAACCAACATGTGAATGGAAAAAGAAGATTTTTGCCAATAGGGATGGCTACAATTAGGGGTACACAGAATAGGCAAGAAGGAGCTGGAATTTACTGGAGAAAACTGGCAAAGGAATCAAAATATTGGAAGCAAATAACTAGACAGGGAAATGAAAGGAAAGAGGCCAAGAAGACATTTGGGCTGTGGGCTAGTGACTGCCTTCCCCATCAGGGACTGATATCAGAGTATAGACAAAGAAAAAGGGATAGGGGCATTCTAAGTGAAAGACCTGCCTTGGTAGAGTTTTTGGTTGAAGTAGTTACTGGACATGTATATAAGCTTTCAATTAATAGTACATGTTCATGTGAGATATAATTTCTGTTTAGTCTAGCCCAGTTATCGTACCTTGGGGAATAATATGCAAATTATCTCTGAGTTCCTATTACTGAATTTACATTTTCCATACCAAATATTTTCATAAATTTCTTATGAAATCTACCCTCTTTTGTTATATTTTCCCTTCTAGGTTCCCTACATACATCTTCACTGTTGCAAAGCAAGTTCCAGTCCCCACCTATAAGTAATATTCCCTGCTGAAAGCTGATTATTTCTCCCAAAAATTTCTTAAACTCCATTTCAGCAGTTTTTTCTTTTTTTGCTGAAATATAAATACACGCCATCGTAATTTTCTTTCTTTTCCAGTAGCCCCTTACAACCACAAATCTACCATTATTAGTTTTGTTTTCCTCTATCACTAGTGGAGGTCCTCTAGCAGATATTCTTATATTATTTATTATTGTGTTTTTCATATCATAATGTTTTCTAATAACATTATTTTGTGTTAGTAGAAATTCTATCTGTGCCTCGCCTTTTTAATTTCTTCCTTGTATGTCAATTAGGGCTTCCTCCATACTGTACATTTATGAACTGTGTTGTTTCACAAAAATATCCAATCATGCAATTTATTTTTTGCAAACATCTTTTATAGAATCAATTTTCAGAGCCATCTTACCCATTTTTGCAGAAATATCCCATACATTAGATAACAGGGCTTATATTTCGTTTTAAACTGAAGATACTTGTTGGTTTGTCTTGCAGTGACTCATCTTTGTTTTGTGAAGATTTTTTGGAGTTTCTGAAAGGTTTTCTTCTAAAAACAATTTTTTTTCAATATTATGAATCTACACTTCTTGTTACTTTAGATTCCATTGAAATTTCACGTTGGAAGAATTTTTTTCAAACAATCCTAACAAAGTTAACAATGTTGCAAAACAGTCTACAAGTGCTGTTAGCAGTCAACTATCTTTGCCATGCCTCATCAGTTTGTGTAGATTTTAGAAAGATCACGCCATGCACTCAATCAGTATAAGTAAAATTTGACTGTGACACTTAACATTGACCTGCTTAAGGTATCAAGTACCTTCAGCAGTTTGGCCCTCCCTTAATTAGGAACACCAAACACATATTGCCTAGGAAGATGTGATTGGTGATTTATGCACATTTTAACTGAACTAGATTACTTTAGTGGACTGTTGTACCTTGAGCTACCAAGGCTAAACCTCAAGCCTCTTCAGCTGATATAGAAAGCTGTGACTAGGGTAGTTTAAGAGTGTCATAATGTTGCTGCATTACTCTATATTTATGTGCTTTTGTCTAACTCATTTAGTTTCTGTACTTCCTCCCTAACTCAATGCTGCGAGAACATAGGATATATTCCAGATGCTTGTATTTCATGAGGTGGTATTCAGCAGAACAGATGTTTTTTTTAAGATGTGCAAAGTTTACTGGCCTGCATAAAGCCTGGAAGGTAGTTTTAAACAAATTATTTAATTTTCTGGCTAAAAGACCTTTAGGTTACCAGACATGTTGCTGCCTGAGGATAAACTAACACTGCATGTAGATCAGCGTATATCTTAATAATAAAAGCTGTTGAAACAGAGTAGGATTTCATGTACCCAGTCTTACATTATCCCTCAAAATTTCCCTTCCTAAATTGCAGAATGAATTATATAATCTTTGTGTTTTAATGTCATACCACTTAGTCTGAGTGATAATATGATAATTCAGTAGACTGAGACATCCGGTAATGATTTTATTCAGTTGTGGTACAGTGTCACATGGCAGAAGATTGCATTGTCTCCTTGTTTTTTTTTTTTCCACCATGGCTCGATAGCTCCATGGCTCTCCAAACAATTTATTTATTTATTTATTTGCATTTGTTTACCGGGAAGGTCCACTGGGTCAAAGGTACCCTTTTTCAGTGGAGGCCCAGGGAGAAAAGCTCCACGATGAATAATACATACATGGAATAGAAAAACATTAAGAACAATAATTTAAAACAAATAATGCACACATTTGAATAGTAAGCAGTAACAGAGTAGGGTACTACAACAAGAAGTATCACAGTATTTTGTTTTAGCACAGTCAAACACTACCTTTCTACTGAGGAATGGAGTGCCAGGAGAGAGATGAGTTCAGGTTATGGGTTGTGAGGAGCTAGCACAAGAGCAAAGCCATTTGGAGGAGAGATGATGTTGCAAAGATTTTTTGAAAAGGAAGATGTTACTAGTGGATCTGAGCTGGGGAGGGAGACAGTTTCATAGTCTAGCAGTTGAAATGGAGTGGAGCATTTGACCAACCGAAAGGTTAGGTTTTTGTACTTGTAAAAGCATTTGATTTTCAGAGTGGAGTGGCATGTTAGGGTGGTATAAGGTAAATAGGAAAGAAAGGGAAGGACAGGTAGATGGCTTGAATATTAGTTTGTGGGCAGTTGTTAGTTGTATGTATGTAAGATGATGAGGTAGTTCCAGCCAGTTTAGTAATCACAGAGAGGAGCAGTGGTGAGAGGAGTGCGGTCTATTTGTGACGAACTTGGCAATTTTATTGTAGCATGAGTCTAGTTTGGATTTAAGACTGGCTTGTATGTTGGTGAAGAGAGGAGCCCCATAAAAAAGTGATGGGAGCAAGAAGGAAGAGGCAATGGATAGTTTTGAGGAGTAATTTAGGAAAGTTTTGTGGCGGTATAACATACCTAGTTTCTGGTGTGCTTTTTTAATATTGCTATGTATGTGCATGTCGAAGGTTAAGTGTTCATCTATAGTGATCCCTAGGAGTTTAGTATGTTTGACTACTTCGATGGCAGTGTTATCTTGGAAGAGAACAGTAAAAGAGTCTTTGTTAATGGTAGTGGACTTCTTAGGGGTAAATAGTATTAATTTGGTTTTCTTAGGGTTTAAAGCAAGGTGGTTGTTAGCCATCCATATTTCGGTGGAGCTAAGAGCTGACTGGGTAAGTTTCAGGAGTTCGGGTGAAGAACTAGCATTGCAGATTATAGTGGAGTTATCTGCATATTGTACAACTGTACTGTGGGTTAGAGTAGAGTGAAAGTCATTGATAAAAATGCTGAACACAGAGGCTCTAAGATGGATCCTTGGGGAACTCCAGTGGTGGTGTCGAGGAAAGGAGAGAAAGAGTGTAGCCATTTTGTAGCTTGTTGCCTGTCTGTGAGGTAGTCAGTGAACCAGAGTAGGGTGGAAGGAGAGATTCCTCAGTTGGACAGTTTTTTTTGGAAGAAGAGAATGGGAAATAGTATCAAAGGCTTTGGAAAGGTCAAGAAGTAGTGAGGAGACAAGTTTCCCGGTGTCCCTGGCCCGGTTGACAGAGTCACAGAAAGATATGACAGCTGTAGTGGTACTATGCCCAGGCCTAAAACCATGCTGGGTTGGTGATAGTAGGTTATTGTGGAGTATGAAGTTTTGGAGCTGGTTGTGGATACATTTTCAAACAGAAGAGCCAGCACCAAAGTGTTGTAGCATAGAAAATTTAATTTTTACATAGCATCATACCGGTTTTGGCACTCTTGCCTTCTCCAGTGAATAAACTTGCTATGAACACAAAGTGCATATGCAGTAATTGAATCATCACTTCCTATTGAGTCATTTCCTCCAGTATAATTAATTAACATAAGTATGATTAATTAATTAACATAAGTATATAAAATATTTATAAATGATCATTTAACCCCGGAGAAAACAGGCCTCCTAATTTAACAATCCAGTATTTTTCTTTAGTGTTCAAAATAGAGTGCCAGCCTAATTTATTAGATCTATCTCCCTGTATCTTATCTATCACAGTAAAATTAAACTGGGCAGTGGAGTGTGTAGTATTGTGTTTGTATAGGGCATTGGTTAGCCGTTTATTACGGATGTCACTATAATGTTCTGACATCCGAATCCGTAGAGGGTGGGATGTTTGTCCAACGTAGAAACCTGAGCAGGTGCAGGTAGCTAAATGTATTACCCAGTCAGATCCACAGTTTCCAAAACATAGAATGTCATAAACTCGGCCCGAGTTTTTGTTTGTGAATTGTTCAGATTTATATATATGTTTACAGACGGTGCAATGGCCACATGGAAATGACCCCAAAAGTTTGTCTCCTGTAATAGTAAGTTGATGGTGCATTAACAATCCACTACCACGCTTCTTATAATGTGCACAATGTGATCCCAGTGTTTTGCCTCTAAGGTATGAGAACTGACACCAGTTCCCCAATGCCAGATTCAGTTCTTCATTCGCCATTAGGATATTCCAGTGTTTGGACACTACATCCCTGATGAGGTTAATATTACAACCATAAGTCATTATAAATCTGATTGGTTGTGATTCTCCTACATGAGTCCTATCTTTATATGTAAGTAACTGCGACCTATCCTGAACAGATGCCCACTGGCTAGCAGATTGTATGTCCTGTTGTCGATAGCCCCTTAGCTGAAAGCTATGTGTCATGTCCTGTTGAGAGGTTACAAATTCTTCCTGTTCTGAACAAATCCTCCTAATACGCAAAAACTGAGACTTTGGTATATTGTGTATGGTATGCTGTGGGTGCAGACTGGTGGCATATAACAAGTTATTATATTGGGGATATTTCCTATACAACTTGGTGGCGAGAGACCCATCCAGTTGTTTAAATACCAAGATAGGCAATGGAGTTTGCAGCTATTTGAAGGAATTCTGGGGGAAGGTTGTCAGGGGCAGTAGTACAAGGTTTTAGTTTGAAAAGTAGTTTCTTTACAGTGGCAGTAGGGACAGGTGCTAGAGAGCAAAGTGATATGAGTGGGAAAAGGAGGTATTAGTAGATGAGGGCTCAGATGGATTAGGCTGATTAAGAGGGAAATTGGTGGTAAGATTAGCTATGCTGTCTATGAAATATGTGTTGAAGAGTGTAACTATTTCGATGGGTTTTTTTTTCCTGGGTTTGGGCAGGGATTATTGTTCGATCCAGGAGAAAGTAGGTTGTTAATCGAGCTCCAGAATTGTTTTGGGTTGTTTTTGCTTTGGTGTTGTAGATTATAGTAGTAGTCTTTTTTATCCTTAAAGACTAAACTTTACTTGGTTGCGAAGGTTTCTACAGCTTAGAAGATCACAAAGATTTTTGTGCTTGTGCCACAGCTTCCAGGCTTTGTCTCTGGAAGTCATGCTTTGTTTGGTTGCAATTGTCAGCCAAGGAGCATGCCTGGCATTTATGCATTTTAGCCGGGGGGGGGAGCGAGGTTGTTTAAGATGTTAAGGAAAGTAGAACTGAAAAATTCAGCTGCTTCTTCAAGGGGGAGTAGTTTTAAGGGATCCCAGTTAATGCTTTTTAAAGTGTTGTTAAAGGTTATGGGGCAAAAATGTGATAAGTTTCTAGTGTTTCTAAGTTGATGTCTGTTTAAGGGAGATGTGGTTTTACGAATGATATAGGCAGGTGAGTGGTCACTGATGCTATCTGGGAGGGTTCCTGTGCTGGATATTTTATTGGGGTCGGAGACCATGATCCAATCTAGGATTGTCACACTGTTGTTGTTTCTGCTCGGTCTGGTAATATCAGTGATAAGCTGGCTGTAGTTATGTAGGTTGATATTTGTTGGGGAGTGTTATTGGGAGACACCTAACCAATTAATATTAACATCGCCAAGAATTATTGTTTAAATTGTTATATTGCTTGATGTCCAAGCTAAGATTTCCTCTAATATGGGAATATTGTTGCTGGGGGGAATGTAGAGGACAACAATGCAGAGGTTTTTGTTGTTATTAAATTTTAGGAAGGTTATTAAGATTTCTGTGGTGGAGAAGCTGGGTATGGTTGAGTTATATGGGACTATGTTGAAGGAGTTTGGTAGGGGACCGGAGTGGTGCCCGGCAACCAGCAACAGTTTCCGGAAGTTCAAAGGGCACGCTCTGCACGTCGATGCCTAATTCCTCCTTGGCTATGGAAAAGGAGGTTCCATTAAATTTTCCACAAGGGACTGTACATTTTTCGATATCACCTACGACAGATATGAACCAAGGGGTACAGAGGGTCTGAATGGACAACCAGGGGAATGGTTTCAATTCTGATTCTTGGACTACCAAGCACTTTAGCTTTAATGAAGGTACCGTAAACAATTTTAAAAGCAATGTGGATGACAATTTTAGCCGATTTAGAGACAAATTACATGCATTCAAATCCAACCATTTAGAGATTAAATATCTCAAAGAATGTGTTCATGTGAACCAGGTCCCTAAAGGGCTCCGAATTTTTAAGTTCCCAAACAATGTACAAACAGGGACATTACTGAACGAACAACTTTGTGAAGTTTTCAATAGAACTGGGATTGAAGTTCTTAATTTAATGATTAGAGATTATGAAAGTAAAGCAGATATTTTATTGAAGGATCTTAATTCTCTTAACCAAATGGTACTCAACAATAACAGTTTTTCTAGTGTTAAAAAGAATTATGAAAACGTGTTTTTGAAACTGACCAGTTTTGTGGTACGGTGGTTAACAGAAAGATTAAGAAATTGGAGAGAGACCTTCTTGAATACAAAGAAGGCAGAGCATACCCAGCCCCTAAGCATGGGGGATGGGCTAATAAAGTTGACAATGTTTTTGTGGACAGGGCTAACACATTTCACACTAACCATAACAATTTTAGTAATCAAGGACCTGAGCAACAGGTACTTAGAAGAAGTGAAAGGTTAGCTGAGAAGGAAAGGAAACAATCCTTTCAGGATTTTCAGTATCACACGACGAGGGGAGGGAGGGGGGTATCAGAACAGGGGGTGGAATCGCCCACCGAACTAAGTCCACTGGACATTTCAATGGATCTTATTAACATGGGTGATAACACGAGAGAGGATTTAATTGTTAGGCAAGGTAATTTCACTATTTTTAATTTTACTGAATTAACCCTTACAGATGAATATTTCGACTTGTTTTCCAAAGGGTTCCAATATGTCCCCTCCCGACCTGGGGTAACTGCTAACACTTTAATAGATTTAAAACTTTTTATCAGACAGCTCAATTTAAACATTTTGTTTAAGGGACAGACTCAGGGTGGTCCCATATTGATTAGGAGAAGTGTATTTAATCCCCCCATCCACCCTTCTCTTAAAGTGTTTGAAGATTTGGTTGAAAGAGACATTAGGGTATGTGAACAGAGGACTGAGCAGGGTCCTTCTGCAAACATTAGTGACAAGGAGATGGAACTGATTAAACTCTTGAAACACGAGAAATGTAGAGTTATGAAACCAGACAAGGGGGGTGGGGTTGTGTTAATGTACACAGTTGATTATGATACACATCTATACAATTTGCTCCAAGATTCGGACCAGTATGGATTAGTTTCCCTGAATGAGATACACATTGCCTATGCCAAGATAGGGTACTATTTGTACGACCACTTATTGCAAGGCATTATTGATGAACATTTGTATAATTATTTACAGGTAGAAAAAACAAAAATTCCTATGATGTTTGGAATTCCCAAGACACACAAAGGTATTGATCCTATTAGATTTAGACCCATAGTATCTGTGGCAGGTAGTATCACCGAACCTTTGGCGAAGTATGTTGATCACACTGTTAAAAATGTTATAACTTCTATTCCACACATTAATAAAGACTCTTGGGACTTTTTGAAAGGTATAGACCAAAGTACATTTAATGTTGATACCTTAATGGTCACCATTGATATTATAGAACTCTTTCCTAGTATCCCACATTCAACTGGTTTAGAATGGTTTAGTGAAGTACTGGTGACGAAATCTAGTCTTGATAGGAATATTATTAATTTAATGTTGGAATTTATGGAAACGATTCTTGATAACAACTTTATACACTTCAACGGCGAATTCTACCAACGACGGAAGGGAGTGGCAATGGGTGCCCCTTGTGCTCCACTTTACGCCAATTGTGTTTTATATTATTGGGAGCAGAGGTTCATGCTACAAACCCAATGGTCTGAATTAATAGGGTACTATACGAGGTACCTGGATGACATTTGTCTTCTATGGAAGGGTACGAGAGACAAACTAGAGGAATTCTTAGTGTACATTAACAACAGTACTGAATTTTTGAGGTTCACACACAAACATTGATGAACATAAACTTAATTACTTGGATGTCACTATATACAAAGATTATGAAAAACAATGTTTTCAATCTAAACTGTTTAGGAAAAATACGTTCTCGAATTCCTATTTACATTTTAACAGTGGGCACCCTTTTTATCAGAAAAAGGGCATTGTAAAGGGCCAATTTATTAGAGCTTCGAGGATGACTAGTACTCTTGAATGCTTTTTGGAAGAAGTTGAAATTATCAAGACATTATTTGAAGAAAAGGGGTACCCTATGAATTTGACTGACAGCATGAAAAGAGAAGTGATAGAAAACAGGGATTCAAAATATTTCCCCTTGTTAGGGACTGGTCAGATGACCACCAACAAGGAAGCATCATTGGGGACACTTGGATTTAAAAATAATTTTATACATACTTTTTCCTCTACTTCTCACAAAGTGGAGGAGATTATATTGAAACATTGGCCAATTTTAACTCTACAGGATGACATCAAAAACTACATTCCAACAGTCCCACAGTTTGTGAGGAAAAGAGATATAAATTTGAAAGAACTCCTGGAGATGAGTTTGTTAACCAAAATGAGTTTAAGTACATCAAAACTTGGTACATATAAATGTGGGGGCTGTCAGCAATGTAGGTTTATGATGAATCAAGGTACGTTTTTTATCCCTTCCAGAAGATTTAAGTTTAAACCTACTATTTTAATTGTGCCACGAAAGGGGTGGTGTATTTAGGTTTATGTGTAACTTGTGGCAGTTTCTACACTGGCAAGACTGAAAGACAGTTTAGAAAAAGTATGCATGAGCACATATATGATGTAGCTAAGGGCAAGGACACAAACGCTTTTTTTAAACATTCCCAGGTTTGCTAACGAATGGAAATAAAATTCACAATTTTGGAACAGGTGATTCCAGACCTCAGGGGGGGGGGTCACTGGGAAGCCAGGTTGGAGTACCGGGAACTGCTCTGGCAACTGAGGCTGGACGCAGCGAGGGCTCCAGGGCTGAATGACAACATCAACATAAGCAGTGTTCTAAAATTAAGAGCTGCCCGTTTATAAAACTTCACATATTGTACACACTCCTTGCTTTGATAACACTCTTGCACACACGTGCACACAGTTATTGATCACTTAATACTACCTAGGTTGGAAGATTGGTTTAATAGAAATGGACAGTACTTATGGTTTGGGTTGAAATATACATACCTTTTGATTATATACACATACCAAAATGTTGTGTATTGTAATTATTTTCTAAGACAACCTTTCTATGAATGGTGGTTCAACTGGCTGGTTGATTACATTCTATATTTTATATTTTTATATTTTTTATATTAATGGACATTATTTCATTATGTCACACATTGCCTTATTTTATTGGACAGTTTTATGTATTTATGTATTATTATTCTCAGTCAGGAGTATTTGACAATATATTATTTTTAAAGGATAGTACTTTAAATTTTGATTAGGGAAAGAGCCACGTGATTAGGATTTTGTATTTAAAGACTGTTATGGTTGTTATTTGATATTTGTTCTGAAGAAGCTTGGTATTGACCGAGAGAAAGCGCTCAACGTTTCTGTTTTTTACATGGAATAAAGTGGTGTTTGTCTAATTGAGACACTTTTATTTCAATTATTTCAACCCCGGGTCCTGTGCTGTGTGGGCATTTACTTTTCTTATATGGGACTATGTTGAAGGTGTTTGGTAGGGGACTGGAGTGAGCCAGAGGGCGAATGGAGCGGGGCTTCACTGGCCTTGGAGAGATAAGGTGAGTAAGAGAACAATCAGTTGAAGGGAGGAATAGGTTTGGGTAAATACAGATAGCTGAGTGGGCTAAAGTTTGCAAATGGTCTGAGCAGGAGAAAGAGAATAAAAGAAAAATGGGGGCAAGTTAAGAGGCAAAAAGAATGTTAGAGGCAATAGGGGGCTCTTACAGAGCAGTTCTGATGACGGGTTAGCTGCGCGCTTGATTCAGAGCAGCAAATTATTGAATAAAGTATGTAAACATAAGCTTTAAAATACTTAAGGGCAGTACATTAAAATGCAGTTTGGGAGCATTTTTTACAAAAATAATGCTTCTTTATTTTAGCTCCTTGCAAAGAAACTTTTCTCTGTATCCATCTATATGACAGACATGAGGTGGGAGGAATATTTTAGACCAAGTTCAGAAAAGTAGCATAATTTGGGAAGGTTTGGCTCAATGAGAGGAGACTTGGAAGAGTACAAACAAAGTTTAACAGCAAAATTCATAAAACCAGTCATTAAAAGTTGAAAAAGAAGCTAAAGCTAATGGCCATGATGACATAAGGAATAAAGTATATATAAGCTCACTCCAAAGAAATGACCTTAGATATTGACTACATTTGTGTCTTAGGAAAAAGTTATTCCCAGAGACTTGCTCTGGAGAATCATAGTCCCTATTTACAAGAAAGTTAGGCACACCAATCTGTAGTCTTATAGAACCATAACCTTATTATATAACTTACTCAAAAGGATTTGTGACAATCATTTTACCTGACTTTATAAGATAAAGTTTAGAAATATCTATCAGAACCGATACAGCCATTTCCAAGTTCGTGCCAGCCAAAAACTCTCAGCTAAGACCTACCCATAATGCCCCTCTCCTAGTTACTCCAGATCGAGTTTGCCCACCCTTAGATAATAGATGTAGTAATAGAAAAAAAAAGTAGGAGACTGTCTGAGCAAATACCCTAACCAGGAGTTCCTAAAATACACCAGGAGTCCAGGCAGGGGGAAGGAGGGCGGGAAGTAATGAATGAACAAAGATCTACAACACAGACGGAACATTATGGTAAGATATAACTTCTTTATCTGATGTTTTAAATCTTTGTTCATTTTTTACAAATAGGACCGAGTCCCCAACTACTTCAGTCCTGGGTGGGCCTAAGGAAGGATATTCCTGAGCACCATAGAACCAAAAGATGCTCGTCCCCTGGAGGCCAAATCTAATTTGTAATGAGATATAAAAGTATGAGGTCTTGCCCAAGTGGCTGCTGTGCAGATATCATCCATAGAGGCTCTGGAATGAAAAGCTACAGAAGTAGCCATAGATCTGGTAGAATGCACCTTTTTTCTGGAAGGTAAGGATAGCTTATTCTGCTGGTAGATAAAGGTAATGACGTTTCTAAGCCAAGAGGATAAAGTCACTTTGGAAACAGGTTTATCCAATCTGTGTCCTGCAAAAGCCACAAACAATTAATCTGTTTTCCTGAAAGATTTAGTCCTGTCCAAATAACAATGAAGCTGCCGATGCACATCAAGGGTGTGCAAAAAGGTACTCCCTCTGTTAGAATGCTGAGGGAAGAAAACCGGCAGGTCAATAAATTGGTTAATGGAAAAAACAGAAGTGACCTTGGGCAAGAAAGAGGGGTAAGTACGAAGGGACACTCTATCCATGTGAAAAATCAAGTAAGGACTCTTGACACTGAAAGCCTGCAGCTCAGATACTCTTCCCGCTGAGATAAATGCTACTAGAAGTAAGATTTTCCATGACAAAAAATTTCAAATCACATGAATCAAAAGGCTTGAAAGGAGAACCTGTGAGAGACTGAAGTACCAAAGTCAAGTCCCAGGGTTCTAAGGGAGGCTTGACGGAGGTTTAACATGTAATACTCTTTTCAGAAAGGTCTTACATATGCAGTGTGACATAACTGAAGAATTATCAAGACCATTATGAAAAAAGGCAATAACTGCTAAATGTACAGTGATCGTCGAACTGAGGCTCCTGCATGCAGAATAGTAGTCAGGTATTGTAGGATCTTTAGAATAGGCATAGAGAAAGGGTCTAAGTTCTGATCTTTGGCCCAAATAGAGAACCTAGTCTATTTACTAAAATAAACTTTCCTAGTGGAAGGTTTGTGTGAAGCCAGAAGAATTTCACGAACAGGAGATGGGATGTCAGGCAGCCTGGCAATCACTGGAGTGAAGGAACCAAGCTGTGAGCTTGAGACTGTGCAGGTTCAGATGAATCAGTCCCTGAGGATGAGATAACAGGTCTTGGGAATGATCCAGGATCCACGGACTGTGAATCAGATGAGGCCATAGATAATGGAACCAGACTTGACGGGGCCAGTAGGAGGCAATGAGGATCACTTTGCTTCTCATCTTCTGAGCTTTCTGAAGAAATTTTGGAATGAGGGGAAACGGGGGAAAGGCATACAGAAGACCCAGTGGCCAATCATGCATTAGAGTGGCCCTCGGTGGTTTCTCCCTGAGGGAGGATCAGGGCAAAGTAGTTTCTGCATTTGTAGTTTAGGGAGGAAGCAAACAGGTCACAGCAAGGCTTGTCCCAGTGTTGGAAGATCCGATCCGCTGTTACAGGGTTGAGGGACCACACGTGAGGCATCAGGATGTTCCTGCTCAGATTGTCCACAATAAGGTTGGAACTCCCGGGAATGTGTGTTGCTATAAGGAAACGGTTGGAAGCTATCGCCCACTGCCAAATCCTCATGACTTCCCAACACAGGGGGTAAGACCTGGTTTCACCTTGCTTGTCGATATACCAGATGACTGACATGTTGTCTGACTGAATTACAATGGTCCCAGAGGGTAGGGATGCATGGAACGCTTGCAACGCTAAGAGAACTGCCCTCAGTTCCAGGACATTTATGTGCAAATTGGCTTCCAAAGGGGACCAGGTGCCTTGGACAGGTTTTCCCTGGAAATGCCCCCCCCCAACAGGGAAGCATCTGTGGTCACCGTGGCCGTGGGCTGGGGAAGACAGAATGGCTGACACCAAAGATTCATTTGTGGGTTCATCCACCATAACATTTTTTCCTTGCAACAGTTTGAAAGACGTATCATGTGGTCGAGTGGGTAAATTAGCAACGACCATTGTGCGGAAAGGAGCCACTGTAGGATTCTCATGTGCAGTCTCCCCAGTGGTACCTACGAAATGGCAGCCGCCATGGAGCCTAAGAGTTGCAGTACAAGATGTACTGGTACATAGGACTGAGGAAGAAGGTCTTAGATTTGGTGTGTTATTTTCGAAAACCTGTGAGGGGGGAGAGAAGCTTGACAGGATGTGTCAAAGACTGCTCCAATGAATTCTAGCGTGTTCATTGGAAACATTGAGATTTGTCCTTGTTGATTGTAATCCCCAAGTGGAGAGCGAGACCTTGAGTGTGAGAAGATTCCTGGTCGGAGCGGTAAGGAGTCAATCGTCTAGATAGGGAAACACCTGAAATCCTTGCAGTTGAAGATGAGCTACCAGAACTGCCATACATTTGAACACTCGAGGGGCTGTCGAGAGACTGAATGGCAGTGCCATGAACTGGTAGTGATTGGCTCCCAGCCGGGAGCGGAGAAACCTCTGGGAGCGGTGATCCGTCTTTATGTGGTAGTATGCGTCCTGGAGGTCTATAGAGCACATCCAGTTATCCCTCCCTAGGAAGGGAAGAATGGACTGTATCGTGACCATCCAGAAGTTTTGAGGTTTGATAAATTTGTTCAATAGGCTGAGATCCAGGATTGGTTTCCAGTCCCCTCACTTTTTTGGCACTAAAAGAACCTCAAGTAAAACCCAGATCCCATCTGGTCTGGTGGTACTGGTTGGATAACTCTTTTCCTTAGCAGCTTTTCGATTTCTAAGGCTGATTGGGTGGTACATTGGGGATTCATTTGATCGGTCTGGGAGTTAAATCGAATGGTATTTGGTAGCCTCTGGATATTATACTCTACACCCAAACATCAGTAGTAATAAGATGCCAGGCTGGTAGATGCAGAGAAAAACGACCCCTGACTGCTTCCAGAGGAAAGCAATTGGGCCATTGCCAGGGGTGCTGGTAGGGTCTGCTGGAGAAAGAATCTCTAGCTCCCTGGTTACGCGGACCCCCTCTACCCCAAAAAGGACATCTTCCATATGAGTTGCCCCCTCTGCCCCAGGGGGAATTGCTCAGCACGACTGTCACGAAAAAGATCCTTGGGATTTCTTGAACCACATTTTTCCTCCCTTCTGGTTTCTGGAGTAGAACCTCTGAGGGTTGGAAAGGCTTATGCCCACAGCAGACAAGGTCTTTCCATCTTTCTCACTACATGTAAGTGTGTCTCATACTTTGGGTCCAAAAAGTGCAGATTCATCGACAGGTGCATTGAAGAAGAAAGATTTAAAGGGGTCTGCGAAGTCACACAACCACATTCAAGCATTGCATCTCATGACAACGCCTAATGCGGCAGCTTGAGCTGCCCCCTCGATGGAGTGAGATATTAAATGCATCGAGGAGTTCGAGATGAATTCAAGGGTAGCTAGCTGCGGGGCGACATATCACGTGCCTCATCAGGCAGTACCCCACCAAAGGGGAAGACATTTCGGAAATTAGGTCTCTTTGGAGGCGAGTAAAGTGTGCCAGATAGTTCAGCGACCGAATGGCGAATGTCGCCGAAGCCCATTTCCCTAGTCTGTCCATGTTTCGGGACTCTCTGCTTGGGGGATGGACCATGACCCTAGAATCAGTTGTCAACCGCTAGGACCAGTGGGGCTGGTCTTCAGGTATAGATACAATTTTTGTCTGGCCTCCGAGAGACAGGTTCTATGTTGTCCGGGGCCTTCTAGGCACACTAACACAATGAGTTTAACAAGGTCATCTGCCAGTGGAGTCAACCAGGAAGTAGATGGTCGGGCATGGAAGGCCTGCAGGAACACCGATTCCTCAGAAGAAGGGTTATAGGACTTCCAGTCTCCCCACTGCTTGAGGATTTCGAGAATGTCTCTGAATGAGATGTCGTCTGGGGGAGACCGTGGGGACCCTCAAGAAGGCTATCCTACAGAAAAAAAAAATAAGAGAGAGAATACCAGAGATGGTATTTAAAAAATACCACAAGTGGTAAGGAAGGGCCTGTCAAAGGCAGAACAGAGGGACAGTACCAAACATGGTAAAATTTAAATTATTAAGGAAAAGGGTAGGGAATAGAACTACGTTTTAGGCAACAGTGAGAAAAGGCTAACTTGACTAAAAAGTAAATAATTTTGAAGAAAAACTGTCTTAAAAAATAGCAATTTTCTACTTAGCTTTGAGAGAGATGGCTAGCACGTGTGACTAGGAACATGGCAAACGAGATCTGGAGTAACTAGGAGAGGGGCATTACGGGTAGGTCTTAGCTGAGAGTTTTTGGCTGGCACAAGCTTGGAAACGGCCGTATCGGTTCCGAGGATGGAACTGAGGTCCTATTTGTAATGAATGAACAAAGATTTACAACATCAGATTTAAATTTAGTAAGGCCTTACTATGTCTATGCAATTTAGAGCCTGCATTATAGCTCAAAAGAATCATTTCCTTAGTTACACACATTTTTTTCACCCATTATTTCTAACAGAGTACTCTGCAGGTGATTTTTAAATTTTCCCAAAGCATTACAATCCCAAAACATATGTTCCCAGTTATTTATTTCTTCCCTATCACACCTCCAACATTTGCCATCTACCCAAGGAAACATTCTTTGGAGTCTTCTTGGGTTATTAAAAATACCTATGCAAACACTTCCAAGCAAAATCTTAAATCTTCTAGACTTTATTGCATGTTTGGGAGCCATGCATATGTCCTCCCATTGTTCCCTTGTAAATTCCTTATCCAGTCTCTCTTCCCAATCTTTTCTAACCTCCTCTAATTGATTCCTATAGTTATCATGCAATATTTATATGCTCTACTAATTATCCCTTTTTTAACAAAAGCTTGTTTTCTAGTTTCAACTCAAAACTCTGAACCAACATGTGAATGGAAAAAGAAGATTTTTGCTAATAGGGATGACTACAATTAGGGGTACACAGAATAGGCAAGAAGGGGCTGGAATTTACTGGAGAAAACTGGCAAAGGAATCAAAATATTGGAAGCAAATAACTAGACAGGGAAATGAAAGGAAAGAGGCCAAGAAGACATTTGGGCTGTGGGCTAGTGACTGCCTTCCCCATCAGGGGCTGATATCAGAGTATAGACAAAGAAAAAGGGATAGGGGCATTCTAAGTGAAAGACCTGCCTTGGTAGAGTTTTTGGTTGAAGTAGTTACTGGACATGTATATAAGCTTTCAATTAATAGTACATGTTCATGTGAGATATAATTTCTGTTTAGTCTAGCCCAGTTATCGTACCTTGGGGAATAATATGCAAATTCTCTCTGAGTTCCTATTACTGAATTTACATTTTCCATATCAAATATTTTCCTAAATTTCTTATGAAATCTACCCTCTTTTGTTATATTTTCCCTTCTAGGTTCCCTACATACATCTTCACTGTTGCAAAGCAAGTTCCAGTCCCCACCTATAAGTAATATTTCCTGCTGAAAGCTGATTATTTCTCAAAAAAATTTCTTAAACTCCATTTCAGCAGTTTTTCTTTTTTTGCTGAAATATAAATACACGCCATCATAATTTTCTTTCTTTTCCAGTAGCCCCTTACAACCACAAATCTACCATTATTAGTTTTGTTTTCCTCTATCACTAGTGGAGGTCCTCTAGCAGATATTCTTATATTATTTATTATTGTGTGTTTCATATCATAATGTTTTCTAATAACATTATTTTGTGTTAGTAGAAATTCTATCTGTGCCTCGCCTTTTTAATTTCTTCCATGTATGTCAATTAGGGCTTCCTCCATACTGTACATTTATGAACTGTGTTGTTTCACAAAAATATCCAATCATGCAATTTATTTTTTGCAAACATCTTTTATAGAATCAATTTTCAGAGCCATGTTACCCATTTTTGCAGAAATATCCCATACATTAGATAACAGGGCTTATATTTCGTTTTAAACTGAAGATACTTGTTGGTTTGTCTTGCAGTGACTCATCTTTGTTTTGTGAAGATTTCTTGGAGTTTCTGAAAGGTTTTCTTCTAAAAACTATTTTTTTTTTCAATATTATGAATCTACACTTCTTGTTACTTTAGATTCCATTGAAATTTCACGTTGGAAGAATTTTTTTTCAAACAATCCTAACAAAGTTAACAATGTTGCAAAACAGTCTACAAGTGCTGTTAGCAGTCAGCTATCTCTGCCATGCCTCATCAGTTTGTGCAGATTTTAGAAAGATCACGCCATGCACTCAATCAGTATAAGTAAAATTTGACTGTGACACTTAACATTGACCTGCTTAAGGTATCAAGTACCTTCAGCAGTTTGGCCCTCCCTTTACAAAATTAGGAACACCAAACACATATTGCCTAGGAAGATGTGATTGGTGATTTATGCACATTTTAACTGAACTAGATTACTTTAGTGGACTGTTGTACCTTGAGCTACCAAGGCTAAACCTCAAGCCTCTTCAGCTGATATAGAAAGCTGTGACTAGGGTAGTTTAAGAGTGTCATAATGTTGCTGCATTACTCTATATTTATGTGCTTTTGTCTAACTCATTTAGTTTCCGGACTTCCTCCCTAACTCAATGCTGCGAGAACATAGGATATATTCCAGATGCTTGTATTTCATGAGGTGGTATTCAACAGAACAGATGTTTTTTTTAAGATGTGCAAAGTTTACTGGCCTGCATAAAGCCTGGAAGGTAGTTTTAAACAAATTATTTAATTTTCTGGCTAAAAGACCTTTAGGTTACCAGATATGTTGCTGCCTGAGGATAAACTAACACTGCATGTAGATCAGCATATATCTTAATAATAAAAGCTGTTGAAACAGAGTAGGATTTCATGTACCCAGTCTTACATTATCCCTCAAAATTTCCCTTCCTAAATTGCAGAATGAATTATATGATCTTTGTGTTTTAATGTCATACCACTTAGTCTGAGTGATAATATGATAATTCAGTAGACTGAGACATCCGGTAATGATTTTATTCAGTTGTGGTACAGTGTCACATGGCAGAAGATTGCATTGTCTCCTTGTTTTTTTTTTTCCACCATGGCTCGATAGCTCCATGGCTCTCCAAACAATTTATTTATTTATTTATTTGCATTTGTTTACCGGGAAGGTCCACTGGGTCAAAGGTACCCTTTTTCAGTGGAGGCCCAGGGAGAAAAGCTCCACGATGAATAATACATACATGGAATAGAAAAACATTAAGAACAATAATTTAAAACAAATAATGCACACATTTGAATAGTAAGCAGTAACAGAGTAGGGTACTACAACAAGAAGTATCACAGTATTTTGTTTTAGCACAGTCAAACACTACCTTTCTACTGAGGAATGGAGTGCCAGGAGAGAGATGAGTTCAGGTTATGGGTTGTGAGGAGCTAGCACAAGAGCAAAGCCATTTGGAGGAGAGATGATGTTGCAAAGATTTTTTGAAAAGGAAGATGTTACTAGTGGATCTGAGCTGGGGAGGAGACAGTTTCATAGTCTAGCAGTTGAAATGGAGTGGAGCATTTGACCAACCGAAAGGTTAGGTTTTTGTACTTGTAAAAGCATTTGATTTTCAGAGTGGAGTGGCATGTTAGGGTGGTATAAGGTAAATAGGAAAGAAAGGGAAGGACAGGTAGATGGCTTGAATATTAGTTTGTGGGCAGTTGTTAGTTGTATGTATGTAAGATGATGAGGTAGTTCCAGCCAGTTTAGTAATCACAGAGAGGAGCAGTGGTGAGAGGAGTGCGGTCTATTTGTGACGAACTTGGCAATTTTATTGTAGCATGAGTCTAGTTTGGATTTAAGACTAGCTTGTATGTTGGTGAAGAGAGGAGCCCCATAAAAAAGTGATGGGAGCAAGAAGGAAGAGGCAATGGATAGTTTTGAGGAGTAATTTAGGAAAGTTTTGTGGCGGTATAACATACCTAGTTTCTGGTGTGCTTTTTTAATATTGCTATGTATGTGCAAGTCAAAGGTTAAGTGTTCATCTATAGTGATCCCTAGGAGTTTAGTATGTTTGACTACTTCGATGGCAGTGTTATCTTGGAAGAGAACAGTAAAAGAGTCTTTGTTAATGGTAGTGGACTTCTTAGGGGTAAATAGTATTAATTTGGTTTTCTTAGGGTTTAAAGCAAGGTGGTTGTTAGCCATCCATATTTCGGTGGAGCTAAGAGCTGACTGGGTAAGTTTCAGGAGTTCGGGGGAAGAACTAGCATTGCAGATTATAGTGGAGTTATCTGCATATTGTACAACTGTACTGTGGGTTAGAGTAGAGTGAAAGTCATTGATAAAAATGCTGAACACAGAGGCTCTAAGATGGATCCTTGGGGAACTCCAGTGGTGGTGTCGAGGAAAGGAGAGAAAGAGTGTAGCCATTTTGTAGCTTGTTGCCTGTCTGTGAGGTAGTCAGTGAACCAGAGTAGGGTGGAAGGAGAGATTCCTCAGTTGGACAGTTTTTTTTAGAAGAAGAGAATGGGAAATAGTATCAAAGGCTTTGGAAAGGTCAAGAAGTAGTGAGGAGACAAGTTTCCCGGTGTCCCTGGCCCGGTTGACAGAGTCACAGAAAGATATGACAGCTGTAGTGGTACTATGCCCAGGCCTAAAACCATGCTGGGTTGGTGATAGTAGGTTATTGTGGAGTATGAAGTTTTGGAGCTGGTTGTGGATACATTTTCAAACAGAAGAGCCAGCACCAAAGTGTTGTAGCATAGAAAATTTAATTTTACATAGCATCATACCGGTTTTGGCACTCTTGCCTTCTCCAGTGAATAAACTTGCTATGAACACAAAGTACATATGCAGTAATTGAATCATCACTTCCTATTGAGTCATTTCCTCCAGTATAATTAATTAACATAAGTATGATTAATTAATTAACATAAGTATATAAAATATTTATAAATGATCATTTAACCCCGGAGAAAACAGGCCTCCTAATTTAACAATCCAGTATTTTTCTTTAGTGTTCAAAATAGAGTGCCAGCCTAATTTATTAGATCTATCTCCCTGTATCTTATCTATCACAGTAAAATTAAACTGGGCAGTGGAGTGTGTAGTATTGTGTTTGTATAGGGCATTGGTTAGCCGTTTATTACGGATGTCACTATAATGTTCTGACATCCGAATCCGTAGAGGGCGGGATGTTTGTCCAACGTAGAAACCTGAGCAGGTGCAGGTAGCTAAATGTATCACCCAGTCAGATCCACAGTTTCCAAAACATAGAATGTCATAAACTCGGCCCGAGTTTTTGTTTGTGAATTGTTCAGATTTATATATATGTTTACAGACGGTGCAATGGCCACAAGGAAATGACCCCAAAAGTTTGTCTCCTGTAATAGTAAGTTGATGGTGCATTAACAATCCACTACCACGCTTCTTATAATGTGCACAATGTGATCCCAGTGTTTTGCCTCTAAGGTATGAGAACTGACACCAGTTCCCCAATGCCAGATTCAGTTCTTCATTCGCCATTAGGATATTCCAGTGTTTGGACACTACATCCCTGATGAGGTTAATATTACAACCATAAGTCATTATAAATCTGATTGGTTGTGATTCTCCTACATGAGTCCTATCTTTATATGTAAGTAACTGCGACCTATCCTGAACAGATGCCCACTGGCTAGCAGATTGTATGTCCTGTTGTCGATAGCCCCTTAGCTGAAACCTATGTGTCATGTCCTGTTGAGAGGTTACAAATTCTTCCTGTTCTGAACAAATTCTCCTAATACGCAAAAACTGAGACTTTGGTATATTGTGTATGATATGCTGTGGGTGCAGACTGGTGGCAAGTTATTATATTGGGGATATTTCCTATACACCTTGGTGGCGAGAGACCCATCCAGTTGTTTAAACACCAAGATAGGCAATGGAGTTTGCAGCTATTTGAAGGAATTCTGGGGGCAGGTTGTCAGGGGCAGTAGTATAAGGTTTTAGTTTGAAAAGTAGTTTCTTTACAGTGGCAGTAGGGACAGGTGCTAGAGAGCAAAGTGATATGAGTGGGAAAAGGAGGTATTAGTAGATGAGGGCTCAGATGGATTAGGCTGATTAAGAGGGAAATTGGTGGTAAGATTAGCTATGCTGTCTATGAAATATGTGTTGAAGAGTGTAACTATTTCGATGGGGTTTTTTTTCCTGGGTTTAGGCAGGGGTTATTGTTCGATCCAGGAGAAAGTAGGTTGTTAATCGAGCTCCAGATTTGTTTTGGGTTGTTTTTGCTTTGGTGTTGTAGATTATAGTAGTAGTCTTTTTTATCCTTAAAGACTAAACTTTACTTGGTTGCGAAGGTTTCTACAGCTTAGAAGATCACAAAGATTTTTGTGCTTGTGCCACAGCTTCCAGGCTTTGTCTCTGGAAGCCATGCTTTGTTTGGTTGCAATTGTCAGCCAAGGAGCATGCCTGGCTTTTATGCATTTTAGCCGGGGGGGGGAGCGAGGTTGTTTAAGATGTTAAGGAAAGTAGAACTGAAAAATTCAGCTGCTTCTTCAAGGGGGAGTAGTTTTAAGGGATCCCAGTTAATGCTTTTTAAAGTGTTGTTAAAGGTTATGGGGCAAAAATGTGATAAGTTTCTAGTGTTTCTAAGTTGATGTCTGTTTAAGGGAGATGTGGTTTTACGAATGATATAGGCAGGTGAGTGGTCACTGATGCTATCTGGGAGGGTTCCTGTGCTGGATATTTTATTGGGGTCGGAGACCATGATCCAATCTAGGATTGTCCCACTGTTGTTGTTTCTGCTCGGTCTGGTAATATCAGTGATAAGCTGGCTGTAGTTATGTAGGTTGATATTTGTTGGGGAGTGTTGTTGGGAGACACCTAACCAATTAATATTAACATCTCCAAGAATTATTGTTTAAGTTGTTATATTGCTTGATGTCCAAGCTAAGATTTCCTCTAATATGGGAATATTGTTGCTGGGGGGAATGTAGAGGACAACAATGCAGAGGTTTTTGTTGTTATTAAATTTTAGGAAGGTTATTAAGATTTCTGTGGTGGAGAAGCTGGGTATGGTTGAGTTATATGGAACTATGTTGAAGGAGTTTGGTAGGGGACCGGAGTGGTGCCCGGCAACCAGCAACAGTTTCCAGAAGTTCAAAGGGCACGTTCGGTACGTACGATGCCTAATTCCTCCTTGGCTATGGAAAAGGAGGTTCCATTAAATTTTCCACAAGGGACTGTACATTTTTCGATATCACCTACGACAGATATGAACCAAGGGGTACAGAGGGTCTGAATGGACAACCAGGGGAATGGTTTCAATTCTGATTCTTGGACTACCAAGCACTTTAGCTTTAATGAAGATACCGTAAACAATTTTAAAAGCAATGTGGATGACAATTTTAGCCGATTTAGAGACAAATTACATGCATTCAAATCCAACCATTTAGAGATTAAATATCTCAAAGAATGTGTTCATGTGAACCAGGTCCCTAAAGGGCTCTGAATTTTTAAGTTCCCAAACAATGTACAAACAGGGACATTACTGAACGAACAACTTTGTGAAGTTTTCAATAGAATTGGGATTGAAGTTCTTAATTTAATGATTAGAGATTATGAAAGTAAAGCAGATATTTTATTGAAGGATCTTAATTCTCTTAACCAAATGGTACTCAACGATAACAGTTTTTCTAGTGTTAAAAAGAATTATGAGAACGTGTTTTTGAAACTGACCAGTTTTGTGGTAAGGTGGTTAACAGAAAGATTAAGAAATTGGAGAGAGACCTTCTTGAATACAAAGAAGGCAGAGCATACCCAGCCCCTAAGCATGGGGGATGGGCTAATAAAGTTGACAATGTTTTTGTGGACAGGGCTAACACATTTCACACTAACCATAACAATTTTAGTAATCAAGGACCTGAGCAACAGGTACTTAGAAGAAGTGAAAGGTTAGCTGAGAAGGAAAGGAAACAATCCTTTAAGGATTTTCAGTATCACACGATGAGGGGAGGGAGGGGGGGTATCAGAACAGGGGGTGGAATCGCCAACCGAACTAAGTCCACTGGACATTTCAATGGATCTTATTAACATGGGTGATAACACGAGAGAGGATTTAATTGTTAGGCAAGGTAATTTCACTATTTTTAATTTTACTGAATTAACCCTTACAGATGAATATTTCGACTTGTTTTCCAAAGGGTTCCAATATGTCCCCTCCCGACCTGGGGTAACTGCTAACACTTTAATAGATTTAAAACTTTTTATCAGACAGCTCAATTTAAACATTTTGTTTAAGGGACAGACTCAGGGTGGTCCCATATTGATTAGGAGAAGTGTATTTAATCCCCCCACCCACCCTTCTCTTAAAGTGTTTGAAGAGTTGGTTGAAAGAGACATTAGGGTATGTGAACGGATGACTGAGCAGGGTCCTTCTGCCAACATTAGTGACAAGGAGATGAAAATGATTGAACTCTTGAAACACGAGAAATGTAGAGTTATTAAACCAGACAAGGGGGGTGGGGTTGTGTTAATGTACACAGTTGATTACGATACACATCTATACAATTTGCTCCAAGATTCGGACCAGTATGGATTAGTTTCCCTGAATGAGATACACATTGCCTATGCCAAGATAGGGTACTATTTGTACGACCACTTATTGCAAGACATTATTGATGAACGTTTGCATAATTTTTTACACATAGAAAAAACAAAAATACATGTGATGTTTGGAATTCCCAAGACACACAAAGGTATTGATCCTATTAGATTTAGACACACAGTATCTGGAGCAGGTAGTATCACTGAACCTTTGGCGAAGTACGTTGATCACACTGTTAAAAGTGTTATAACTTCTATTTCACACATTAATAAAGACTCTTGGGACTTTTTGAAAGGTATAGACCGAAGTACATTTAATGTTGATACCTTAATGGTCACCATTGATATTATAGAACTCTTTCCTAGTATCCCACATTCAACTGGTTTAGAATGGTTTAGTGAAGTACTGGTGACGAAATCTAGTCTTGATAGGAATATTATTAATTTAATGTTGGAATTTATGGAAACGATTCTTGATAACAACTTTATACACTTCAACGGCGAATTCTACCAACAAAGGAAGGGAGTGGCAATGGGTGCCCCTTGTGCTCCACTTTACGCCAATTGTGTTTTATATTATTGGGAGCAGAGGTTCATGCTACAAACCCAATGGTCTGAATTAATAGGGTACTATACGAGGTACCTGGATGACATTTGTCTTCTATGGAAGGGTACGAGAGGCAAACTAGAGGAATTCTTAGTGTACATTAACAACAGTACTGAATTTTTGAGGTTCACACACAAACATTGATGAACATAAACTTAATTACTTGGATGTCACTATATACAAAGATTATGAAAAACAATGTTTTCAATCTAAACTGTTTAGGAAAAATACGTTCTCGAATTCCTATTTACATTTTAACAGTGGGCACCCTTTTTATCAGAAAAAGGGCATTGTAAAGGGCCAATTTATTAGAGCTTCGAGGATGACTAGTACTCTTGAATGCTTTTTGGAAGAAGTTGAAATTATTAAGACATTATTTGAAGAAAAGGGGTACCCTATGAATTTGACTGACAGCATGAAAAGAGAAGTGATAGAAAACAGGGATTCAAAATATTTCCCCTTGTTAGGGACTGGTCAGATGACCACCAACAAGGAAGCATCATTGGGGACACTTGGATTTAAAAATAATTTTATACATACTTTTTCCTCTACTTCTCACAAAGTGGAGGAGATTATATTGAAACATTGGCCAATTTTAACTCTACAGGATGACATCAAAAACTACATTCCAACAGTCCCACAGTTTGTGAGGAAAAGAGATATAAATTTGAAAGAACTCCTGGAGATGAGTTTGTTAACCAAAATGAGTTTAAGTACATCAAAACTTGGTACATATAAATGTGGGGGCTGTCAGCAATGTAGGTTTATGATGAATCAAGGTACGTTTTTTATCCCTTCCAGAAGATTTAAGTTTAAACCTACTATTTTAATTGTGCCACGAAAGGGGTGGTGTATTTAGGTTTATGTGTAACTTGTGGCAGTTTCTACATTGGCAAGACCGAAAGACAGTTTAGAAAAAGTATGCATGAGCACATATATGATGTAGCTAAGGGCAAGGACACAAACGCTTTTTTTAAACATTCCCAGGTTTGCTAACGAATGGAAATAAAATTCACAATTTTGGAACAGGTGATTCCAGACCTCGGGGGGGGGGGGTCACTGGGAAGCCAGGTTGGAGTACCGGGAACTGCTCTGGCAATTGAGGCTGGACGCAGCGAGGGCTCCAGGGCTGAATGACAACATCAACATAAGCTGCCCGTTTATAAAACTTCACATATTGTACACACTCCTTGCTTTGATAACACTCTTGCACACACGTGCACACAGTTATTGATCACTTAATACTACCTAGGTTGGAAGATTTGGTTTAATAGAAATGGACAGTACTTATGGTTTGGGTTGAAATATACATACCTTTTGATTATATACACATACGTTGTGTATTGTAATTATTTTCTAAGACAACCTTTCTATGAATGGTGGTTCAACTGGCTGGTTAATTACATTCTATATTTTATATTTTTATATTTTTTATATTAATGGACATTATTTCATTATGTCACACATTGCCTTATTTTATTGGACAGTTTTATGTATTTATGTATTATTATTCTCAGTCAGGAGTATTTGACAATATATTATTTTTAAAGGATAGTACTTTAAATTTTGATTAGGGAAAGAGCCACGTGATTAGGATTTTGTATTTAAAGACTGTTATGGTTGTTATTTGATATTTGTTCTGAAGAAGCTTGGTATTGACCGAGAGAAAGCGCTCAACGTTTCTGTTTTTTACGTGGAATAAAGTGGTGTTTGTCTAATTGAGACACTTTTATTTCAATTATTTCAACCCCGGGTCCTGTGCTGTGTGGGCATTTACTTTTCTTATATGGGACTATGTTGAAGGAGTTTGGTAGGGGACTGGAGTGAGCCAGAGGGCAAATGGAGCGGGGCATCACTGGCCTTGGAGAGATAAGGTGAGTAAGAGAACAATCAGTTGAAGGGAGGAATAGGTTTGGGTAAATACAGATAGCTGAGTGGGCTAAAGTTTGCAAATGGTCTGAGCAGGAGAAAGAGAATAAAAGAAAAATGGGGGCAAGTTAAGAGGCAAAAAGAATGTTAGAGGCAATAGGGGGCTCTTACAGAGCAGTTCTGATTGACGGGTTAGCTGCGCGCTTGATTCAGAGCAGCAAATTATTGAATAAAGTATGTAAACATAAGCTTTAAAATACTTAAGGGCAGTACATTAAAATGCAGTTTGGGAGCATTTTTTACAAAAATAATGCTTCTTTATTTTAGCTCCTTGCAAAGAAACTTTTCTCTGTATCCATCTATATGACAGACATGAGGTGGGAGGAATATTTTAGACCAAGTTCAGAAAAGTAGCATAATTTGGGAAGGTTTGGCTCAATGAGAGGAGACTTGGAAGAGTACAAACAAAGTTTAACAGCAAAATTCATAAAACCAGTCATTAAAAGTTGAAAAAGAAGCTAAAGCTAATGGCCCTGATGACATAAGGAATAAAGTATATATAAGCTCTCTCCAAAGAAATGACTTTAGATATTGACTACATTTGTGTCTTAGGAAAAAGTTATTCCCAGAGACTTGCTCTGGAGAATCATAGTCCCTATTTACAAGAAAGTTAGGCACACCAATCTGTAGCCTTATAGAACCGTAACCTTATTATATAACTTACTCAAAAGGATTTGTGGCAATCATTTTACCTGACTTTATAAGATAAAGTTTAGAAATATCTATCAGTTGGGTCCAATTTGCATGTATCACAAGATATGCAAGTGATGCATGCATGATGTTTAAACAGATAGTACAGAAATGTGTGTTCATAACAAGATGAAAACTTTGAATTGCATCACTTGACCTTGAGGCAGCACTTAATAATGTTAATAAGGAGAGGTCTTGGAAGATTATGAGGGGATTCACATCATAGCAACTTTGTGTGACTCAACTTGAGCACTAATGAAGGAACATCTTGCTGGACGTTTCAGCATGAATAAGTAGATGATAAGGTTGTGTTTTAGCAAGTATTGATAAGGTATTTAAAGACATTGAAGTCAAGATTAAAAATATTAATAGTTATGTACTTACCATAACTTGGTAACTGTGTTATCCTTAGTCACCATTCATCACATATGGGTCAGGATCTGACATCAGATCCGAGCCGGCACACTTAATAACAGCTTAGCTCAAGCTCCTCCCCTCCCATAATGCTCTGCTGCCCTCTAACCCCTCAGATCGAGTTTGCCTTAGAGAAAGAAGGCAGAGAGAAGACCTGCCCCCAGACCAGGTCCACTGAAAACCTGCCAATCCCTCAGGACAGGGGACGGAGAGTGGCATTGTGATGAATGACGACTACGGATAACACAAATACCAAGTTATGTAAGTACATAACTTCTAATCTGATGTTATCCTGGTCACCATTCATCACGTATGGGTCAGAGTCCACAGCTACCCAACATTCTCGGGTGTCCTCATGGAAGGACATGCTGAAGAACAGTAGAGCCAAAGGAAGCTCTTCCCTAGAAACTAGGTCATTTGTAATGAGAAATTAAGGTAGGAGGAGAAGACCAAGTTGCTGCTGCACAAATGTCAGTCAAGGATTGACGAGCTGAAAAGGCATCTGATGTAGCCACTGACCTGGAAGAATGATCCTGAACTGGTCCAGGCAAAGGAGAACTACATGAGGAGTAGATGTAAGAAATGCACTGGGAGATACAATGGGAAATGGTAATTTTTTGAAACAGCTCAGCCCTTCCTGTTGACTGAAAAGGCTACAACTAATTGGTCGGAGAGACAAAGGGACTTAGTTGTGTGCACATAAAAAGGAAGCTGTCGATGAACATCTAAGGTATGTAAAGATGTATTCCCCTTGTTAGCATAATAAGGAAGGAACACAGGAAGTTGGATAGACTGATTGAGGTTCACTTTGGGGGCCAGTTTTGGCATAAATGAAGGATTGGGTCTCAAGGCCACTATCTTTATGGAATATCAAACAAGGAGGGTTAATGGTAAGAGCCTGCAATTCTGATACTCTTTTCACTGAAGTTATTGCCACCAAAAAAGCAGTGTTCCAAAAAAGAAATTTGAGGTCACAGGATGCAGCAGGCTCAAAAGGGGGCATAGTTAGAGATTGCAGCACTACAGCAAGATCCCATGGTGGAGAAGGGTCCTTGACCAGATTACACAACAAAAAAACACCTTTCAAGAAGGCCTTGCAGAGGTGAGAAGAGAACATAGGTTTGTCATTAAGGTGAAAATTAGAAATAGCTGCCATTTGGACTTTAATCATAGAAAAATAGCGCTCTACTGAAAAAGGGAAGCCAGGAAAAGAAGGATGTCAGAAATAGAAGCTGAAAATGGATCCAGATTCTGACTTTTAGCCCAAATAGAGAATCTTTTCCACTTACATTTGTAAACCCTCTTGGTAGAAGCTTTTTGAGAAGCAAGGATAATGTCCTTTACAGGGGAGGAAAGCCTGGACTTAGCAAGAATAACTGGAAGTGGATAAAGCAAGCTGTCAGATGAAAGCTCTGCAGATTCGGGAGCGGAAGGAGCGACGGATGAGAGATCAGATCCAAAACCGGACCGAGCACCCAAGGGGGTGTCTTAAATGAGACCGTAGAAGAGGGAACCACACCTGTCGAGGCCAAGGGGGAAATGAAGATCAAATGCGTCCCAAAGCATCTTGCTTTCTAAATAGCCCTCAGAATCAATGGTAATGGAGGAAAGGCATAAAAGAGACCCGGAGGCCAATCTTGAGTCAGAGCATCCCTGGGGGACTGCCCCTCTGGGGGGATCAGGGCAACGTAGCTGCTGCATTTCTGGTTGAGGAAGGAAGCAAACATATTGCAGTTCGGTTGGCCCCGCTGACAGAAGATCTGCTTTGCCACTAGAGGATTCAGGGACCACTAGTAAGGGGTCAGAATAGCTCTGCTCAGCTTATCCTCCTGCATGTTGGATGCTCTGGGAATATGAGTTACAAGTATAGTAGAAATCTCCCTGAGGACATCACCCACTCCCAAACCCTCATGGCCTCACAACAAAGCAGATAAGAACGTGTGCCTCCTTGCTTGTTTATGTACCACACAACAGCCATGTTGTCTGTGTCATCTCCAGAACATTTATGTGCAGTTTGGTCTCTGACTGGGACCATATTCCTTGGACAGTCTTCCCCTGGAAGTGCCCCCTCACACCCTAGGAGAGAAGCGTCCATGGTAACCATGGCTGTGGGACCTGAGGGAGAAAAGGACCTGCCCATTAGGAGGTCTGTAGAGTGCATCCACCATGACAGATATCTCCGACATATTGGAGTCAACCTTAAAGGGACTGACTGAGGATGAGACAGAACATACCACTGAACCGCTAGGGAACACTGTAGAACTCTCATGTAATGCCTGGCCATCGGGACCAGATAAATGGCTGCTGCTGCAGAACCTAGAGCCCTTAGAATAAGTGACACTGGAGGACGAGTTTGCTCTAGAAGAGATTGTACATGAGACTGAATAAGAAGCACATTGCGAAATGGAACAGTTGCAATCTCCGAGGTACTGTCCAACTGAGTGCCTATGAATTCCAGTTGCTGAGATGGGGTCAAGGAAGACTTGGCAAGATTCACTGTTATGCCCAACCAATCAAAGAGATGAAAAAGAAAGTTTTGGTCTCCACCAGTTGATGCTGTGTGGGAGCTGTGAGGAGCCAATCATCAAGATAAGGAAGCACCTGGAATCCCTGCAGCCTGAGATGAGCTGCCACCACTGCCATACACTTGGTAAACACCCGGGGGCAGTGGCAAGTCCAAAGGGCAGGGCTCTGAACTAGAAGCGATCGGCTTCTATGCAAAAGCTGAGAAATCTCCTGGACCACCTGTCTATTTTGATATGACAGTATGTGTCTTGGAGATCCACAGAGCACATCCAGCTGTTTTTGTGCAAAAGGGGCACAATGGACTGTATAGTGACCATCTGGAACTTGGACTTCTTGACTGAGAGGTTCAACTGACTGAGGTCCGGAATTGGACGCAGGTCTCGTTTTCTTTGGCACCAAAAAGAAGCGGGAGTAAGTTTTGGATCCTCTCTATCCTGAGAGGACTCTTTGGATGGCTCTTTTAGAACAAGGTTGGACACCTCTAAACGAGCTAAGTCCCTGTGATTGGGTGACACATGTGAGAGAGTTTGGCTTTTTGGCAGGGGGTCAGAAAAGGGAATACAGTAGCCCCTGGATACAAATTTTAGCACCCATTGATCAGTTGTGATGTTTGCCCAGGTCAAAGGGTGCAAGGATAAATCACCCCTGACTGCCTACCGGGTGGGCCAGCCGGGCAACGCCTCAGGGGTGCTGGAAGGGCTTCTCAGAGAAAGGTTTCCTGGAACCCTGGTTTTGCAGGCCTCCTCTGCTCCTAGGGCAAAGTCAGCCATTGAAACCTCTTCCCCAACCCCTAGAAGAGGAATCTTCTTGAGCCTCCTGAAAGGAAGATTGCGACTTACGAAACTACATCATCTCCCCCACTGGATCTTGGAAAAGGTCCTTTGGGGGTTAGAGAATTTGATCCCTATGGCTGACAGTGTCTTCCCTTCTTGCTCACTGTGGGTCAAGGTATCCTTGACACTTAGTCCAAAGAGGGTTGAACTATTAAAGGGGGCGTTGGTGAATGATGCCTTAAAGGCCTCTGCAAACCCACATAAATGTAGCCAAGCATGACGCTTTATGGCAATGCCTGTGCCCACTGGCTGTGTGAAACTCTCTGCAGCATTGGATATCAACCTCATGGATGAGTTATCTATGGATGTGAGAGTGGCCAGTTTGAGAGAAATGGCCTTATAGTCCTCCGCAGGCATGGACTCTGAGAGGGAAGTGGTAAGCTCCTTAATCATATCACTCTGGAGAGGGGTAAAATGCATCAGGTAGTTTAATGCACACAGGCTGAAAGAAGCCGATGCGAACACCCTCTTTCCAAATCTATCCAACACCCTTGAGTCACTTTAGGGAGGATGGACAGATGAACTTTGTTCCACCAGCTCTTTTTTGGTGGCGGCAGCTACCACAATCACTCCACTGGAACTGCCTTAGGCCAAAAAGCCTTGTCCGATGGTGGGCTGAAAATCTTGTCCACTCTTTTGGGTACCGGCTCCACTGTATTGGATTTCATCCAAGCCCTGCTGGCAATAAGGTTGTTCAAGGGGTCAGTGGGGGGGCATCCAAAAGGTAGATGGGCCAGTACCAGAAGCTTCCAGAAACACGGCTTCCTCAGAGGATGGAGGCTGGGCAGACCAACTGCCTTTAGCCTTAAGAATCTCCAGGATGTCTCCAAAGGAGACATCACTGGGCGGTGACCTTGAGGACCCATCCCCATCATCATTATCCATGTCCTCCGTGAGAGACTCCAATGGGGAGTCAAGATGTCTCCTCTTATATGTCCTCTTCCGAGGGACTTCCTCAGTGGAAGGCTCAAGGGAAGATTCAGAAGAGGTGCGGACCCCGATAGGGGTAACTCCCCACTGCAGGCTAGGTCAAATCAGCTGACCAGGAGCAGGATGAGAAGGTCTGGTCAAACTCCGAGGCTGGGATGGAGGATGGCAAGCAAGGGAGGCTTCTCTGGTAGCCGAGAGAGGGTTTTCCACCACCTAGAACGCAGAGGGACTGGACGAGGCCCCCTCCCCCACTGATAACACTACAACACAGGAAGGAGTAGATCCCACCAGAACTTCCAACCCTTCGGAGAATGCTGGCCTGGAGCTATCAAGAGCCGAAGCAAAGAAGGGCAGAGAACAGGCTGAAAGGGTCCGGACACAAACCAGCCCCCACGGACTCCAGGAAGACAACCCAGACTGTTGGCCTCGCCTGTCCAGGGGGAATGGGAGCAGAACTGGCCATAAAGTCTGATGGGGTAGGGATAAAACAAGTCACGGTAATTCCCACCACCTCCATGCTTTGCACTGGCTCCTCTAAGTCCAAACTCTGAGAAGTTGGACGAGGAGCAGGAAGTCAGGGAGTGGGAGAAGGTTCTCTAATTCTGTGCGCTGGGGAAGCCAAAAGCCCCAGTTCAATTTGAGGCCTCAAAAAGGACCGCATCATCCTGTCCATATCAGAGGGAAGGATGCTCCTGGAAGATCTGGAGGAAACAAAAGACCTAGCTGGAGTCCCATGCCGGGACTCTGGGGGCCTTCTCCGATGGTCCAGGGAATGGGTCCTCCATGGAGGGGTAAACAAATGATCCCCTCCTGCAGGATCTGAGGGAATATCCTCAACCAGAATTGGATCCAAGGAAACATGAGGGTCTGAGCAAATAGTTCTCGAACCCCTTGGATCCAAAAGGGTCGGATCCATGACAGGTCTGCTCTGGTTCAGATCCGAAGGAGTCGATCCAGAATCCTTGGATCTGGGAGTTGAACCAGAAACCCTCAGATCCGAAGGGGCGGGACTGGAGGCCCTGGATCTGGGAGTCGACTCTCTAGAAGTTCTCGGATCAGATACCGCTAAGGCTGGAGTCAGATCTGGGGTCTGTAATCCAGCAGCTTCATTTTTTGGAGGAAACCTCCCCTGAGGAAGAAGGTTTTCTTTTATGGCCAGAGGGTCGTCCCATCTTGGTGGAGGACTCCTTGACCAAGGGAGGCCCCTAAACAATGGCTTTTAAAAGAAGTTTGTTCCAGAAGTCGACCAGCACTCTGGGGTTGAATGCAGCACAAATGCTGCATTCAACCTCCAGGTGGCCAGTGCCAAGATGGTAGAGGCACTCCTTGTGCGAGTCGGAAACTGGCATCTTCCAACCACATGAGGAGCACCTCTTAAACTCTAATGGCTTTTCCGACATGCAGAAATACCACCAAAGCCAAAGGGATAATCCAAAGAGAAACCGGAACTCAGGCAAGAGGTCTAAAATGATAAGATCCATCCTACACTTAAAAATGCAGAAGAAACACTAAATTAACAATAAAGGTAAAAACGAGCAGTTCATGAGAGGTTACTACACTACCACACTACCCAAACCAAAAAAGGGTGCCAAAAAACTGAAAGGACCAAAACAACAAAAGAAGAACACTGCTGCAAGAAAAGAGGAGAAAAACCGATGTTGACAACATGGTTCAAGCTGTGGAAGAACAAACCAGTTGGATGATAACTGTATGCTTGCAAATGTAATAAGCAATGAAAACAATGTGATTAAGAAGACTAATGGAGATGAAGATCTTTCCTTTGTAAAAATTGATAGAGTAGATATTACTGATTTAGAAGGTGAAGATTCTACAGATCTGATCAGAAATTATATACTTATAAATGGAGATTCAGTTTTTAGAGGAGCTAATACTTACATTTGCAGAGAATATAATGAGCATCAAATAGTGTTATGCTTGCCAGCAGCAAAAATACAGTATGTGAGAACGGCCTTAGAATGCCTAAATGTAAGGAAGTATAGATCTGTTTTTATTTATGTTGGTACAAATGATTTCATCCACGACTTCTATGACTTTTAGCAAGAAACTTACATCCCTCTTAGATAGCATAGCTTGTACAGGTGTTAGGATATATTTTTCACAAATCACATATAGAAAAGAGAGTCGTGTCACTGTGAATGAAAAGATATTGGGGGGTAAATACCTACATGAAAATGACTCATTTAAAAAAATGGAAATGTGCAGAACATCCAAACCTAATTCTGCACACATATGTGTTTAGACAGGATGGGTTGGACTTGTCAAGACCAGGGAGGATCATTTTTGCAGCAGATATATTGCAATATTTGACAAACGCAAGAGAGGATTTTTGTTAGGTAGAAAATTTAACAGTTCATAGATAGCAACATGTGTTGATTCATCTCTGATGGTTGTTAATGCCAACATTACTAAGAACATTCTTAAAAAGAAGTTATGTTCTTACCATAATGTTCCATCTGTGTTGTTGATCTTCATTCATTCTTGACTGTTGGGTTTTGGATCTGTCCTTGAAACCGACTTGGATGTTGTATCAAGCTTGCGCTAGCCAAAAACTCTAGAGCTAAGGCTACCCATAGTGCTGCTCTTCCTTTCCCTTCAGATCGAGTTTTGCCTGTAGAAATAAAATATGGAAGCTTTGTCTGAGCAACTGCCCTTCTATGAGCCATGACTAGATCCGAACCTCCAGGAGTCTTTGGATTGGGGGGTGGGATGTCAAGAATGAATGAAGATCGACAACACAAATGGAACGTTATGGTAAGAACATAACTTCTTTATCCGATGTTGTCAATCTTCATTCATTCTTGACTGTTGGGACAGAGTCCCTAGCTACTTTATGTCCCAGGTGGCCCTACAGAAGGATGTTCCTGAGCACCATAGAGCCAAAGGATGCTCTTCCCCTGGAGACCACATACAATTTGTAATGAGTGATAAAGTTGTGAGTGGTAGCCCAAGTGGTCGCTGAGCAAATGTCATCCATACAGGCTCTAGAATGAAAGGCTACTGAAGTGGAAACTGATCTGGTAGAACGGGCCTTGACCTTAGTTGATAGTTTCAATTTATTTTGGCCATAAACAAAGGTGATGCAATCTCTCAACCATTTTGATAAAGTAACTTTGGAAACTGGTTTGCCCAGTCGAGTACTTGAAAAGGATAGGAACAATTGGTCTGATTTCCTAAACAATTTTATTCTACCCAAGTAAAAATGTAATTGTTCTGTGTACATCCAAAAAAATGCAAACAATATTCTCCATTGTTTGAAAAGTTTGGGAAGAAAACTGGAAGGTCTGTAGATTGATTAATATTTGAGTCCGATACCACTTTGGGTAGAAAGGAGGGGTTAGTTCTAAGTGATTGTCTCTCTCTTTGTGAAAAATGATATATGGACATTTTACACAAAGCTTGCAATTCTGATATTCTCCTGGCTGACATCATGGCTACCCAAAATAGGATCTTCCTCATTGGTCAGATCCGACCACAAGCTAATCACCCTAGACATCCACATCCTGCCCCCACCCTCCATTAGGGAAACCACCATAAAAAAATTTCTCCAAAGCCAACTTCACGCTTCTTAAGACAGAAGTGGCAAACTTCACGACACCCATGCAAACGGACAATAGAGGTACAACTGCTGAATCCTACACAAATGCACCTTATAAGCACTTACACGAGTGCATGGATCGTGCTATCCCTAACAAAACCAAGATGCTATCCTCCAAAAAAAGGAAACCAATCTGGTGGTCCCCTGCCATAAACTAACTCTACAACAGAAGAAAGAAACTATTGCAAAAAAAAGAGTAAAATCCCATAATTAGTGGAACTCCCTTGTCAGCCTCAGTAAGAAGCTGAGATCCCTCATAAAATCTTCCAAAGCTAGTTACGAAAACAAAATCGCCACTGATTCTAAAGACGACCACAATGCATTCTATAGCTATGTCAAGAATCTCAATGGCAACATTCAGATCTGCTCTGAGTTACAGCACAATGGCACTAAATATACAGAACCAACTGATATTGCCAACATCCTGGCAGATAGATGAACAACTAGGATCCAAATAAAGCACAAATCTTTCAGTAAAAAAACTTTTAATTCTAGCGCCTCGGTGAAGACACCCTCTAGGAATACAAATCACATCAAACATCATGCTTATATACACACTATAACTCAGTTAAACAGTTAATTCATTAAACTATTTATCCCTTAAAGCAAACTTTTCCAGTTCAATTCCCCATTAAGTCCCATAGGGACCAATGTATTAAACTTCAGAATATACTTTCTTTATACAAAAGTTTCTCCTTTAAAATATTTTCATCCACACAAGAACAATTAATCTGTTCCAAAATACTTCCTTTTAGCAATGAATAATCATTATTATGCATTTTCATAAAGTGAGCAGCAATTATTTTTTCTTGTTTACACTTTTTAATGTCCCTGATATGTTCCATAAATCTTAACCGGAACATCCTCTTAGTTTCTCCCACATAAAACATATTAAAGGGCAGCTTAAAATATAAACTACCCCCTTAGATTCACATGAAAATCTATCTTTAGATGTAAAGGAAATATTAATACATTCAAAACACTTAATATGTGGACAAATAGGGCATCTCCCACATTTAATTGTACCTGTTTGTGTCAAAGATCTAGGTACTGGTAGATCTGGTAGAGCAAATAATCCATGGACTAACATGTCCCTTATGCTTCTACCTCTAACATATGATTTAGAGAGTTGCCTTGGCAAAACATTCACCAGAAATTTATCATGTAATAAAAATTTCCAATAATGTTCCAACATCTCAATTATTTCCTAATAATTCCTATACCAGAAGAATGCAAAGTTCCTGTAATCACGGCTGCACAGGTAAAAACCACACTCTCCAAAGCCAAGAACACAGCATCCATGGAACCTGGCAACATCCCAGGCTGCACTCTACATGAACTGCAGAATAAACTGGCACCCCACCTAAGCACCATGTTCAGTCATATCCTCACCTCAGGCTTTGTGCCCACTGAATGGTGCACAGCGACGGTTATCCCACTCCACAAAGGGGGAGCCACCACGAACCCTGAGAACTACTGCCCCATTAGCCTAACGAGCCTGGTCTGCAAGGCCATGGAAAGTATCATCATGGATCTTATCAACAAAGACATTGATAATCTCCAAACTCTGGACCCCACCCAGTTCAGGTTTGTAAAAGGCAGATCATGTCTCCTAAACCTGATTGACTTCTTTGAAGCAGTCACCAAAGCTGTAGACAAGGGTAAGGTGGTTCACACAGCCTATCTAGATCTTGCTAAGGCTTTTGACACCATCCCCCACTCTGGAATTATAGATAAACTCACTAAAATAGGTATAAATCCGTACAAATGCTTGCATGTGGAGCTTTTCTCCCCGGGCCTCTGCTGAAAATGGACATAAATCCAGTTGGACCAGCCCGGTCAACAAATGTAAAATAAAATAAATAAAATAAATGTCATAAGATGGGTTGCTAACTAACAGAACCCACACTGTGAAAGTAGCAGACTCCAAATCCCACTTCAGACCAGTGACAAGTGAAGCACCACAAGGTTCAGTCCTGAGTCCCCTCCTGTTTGGTATCTACTTTTCTGAAGTACAGACTAACACAGAAGGTCTTTGGCTAACGAAGCTCACAGATGACTGCAAACTAGGAGCCATAATCGAAACTACTAACAATGTGGACATCCTACAAAAGGGCCTTATGGAGACAGATGCCTGGTGTCAAACCCAGGGCCTCAAGCTAAATGCCAAAAAGTGCATTGTCATCCCCTTTGGTAAAAACTCTGTACCCATGAGCTACCACATAGGTGGTAGTCTACTTAACACCAAAAGTGTGATAAGAGACCTTGGAACACAGGTGGACAGTAGTCTCTCCTTTGATAATCACATCGCCACAGTAGTCAGGAAATCCGTCTACATGGCACACCTCATCACAAAAGGTTTCTCATCCAGGAAAAAAGAGGTCATTGTTCCCCTCTACTCGTCAGTCATTAGACCCATTATAGAGTACAACACCCCTTTTGGTATGTACCTCAAAAGACATTTACATCAACTGGAAAGGCCACAGAAATACCTCACAAAGAGGATTACCGGCCTCAAACAGATGCCCTATGCAGACCATCTCAAAAAACTCCAGTTTTACTCCATTGCATATCACCTACTCAGAGGTGATCTCTGCCTAACATACAAAGCTATGTCAAACCCAGAGCTGTTGGACATGCTCCACTTAAAGAAATCCCAATCCCTCCGAGCTACATGCTCTAGGGACCTAAACCTTGTCACTACAATAAACAGAACATGCTGGAGGGATAGATTCCTGTCCCAAAGACTTCCCATACTATGGAACAAACTACCTATCTATATCAAACAAAGCTCCTCATTAGCACTCTTCAAGAAAAATCTTGATGATTGGATGGGAAATAGGAAATTCACCCCGGGATCACCTCTGTGGCTCTGCTCGACAGGGGCACAGGAAAATAATTTTCTTGGGTGGCGAAAGCCAAAGTATGTTTTTGGCTAGGCTTATATACCCCCTAGGGCCAATAGCCTAGTACCTACCTATGAACCTATATCACAATAGCTGCTGGCTTGAAGGGTTGACTGACCAAGCTTTGCAATACTAGCGTTAAACTCAAAGGTTCGATGGGTTCTTTAAAAGGTGGTTTCAAATGTAAAATGCCCTTTAGGAAGGTTTTTCAGAGGCGATGAGACATTAAAGAAAGGTCATCAAAGCCATTATGAAAATTTGGAATAGCAGCTAGATGAACTCTAATGGTCGAAGCTGAGGCTCCTGATTGGAATAAGGTTGATAAGTATTCTAGTACCTTATCAACTGAGGCTAAAAACAGGTCACTTCCTTCTCCATGAGACCAGACTACAAATCTGTTCCATTTACTGAGGTAAAGTTTCCTGATGGATGGTTTATGGGAAACCGGAAGTATGTTTTGTACTGGGGATAGATTATTCTACCTGGCAATCACTGGAAGTGGAGGTACCAAACCGTTAGCTTGAGACTTTGTAGATTGGGATGGACCAGTCCCTGCGGATGAGCCATCAGGTCTAGAGTTGAATCCAGAGTCTACGGGCAATGGACTAGATGAGGTCAGAGAAATGGGAACCAGACTTGACAGGGCCAATAGGGTGCAATGAGGATTACTTTGCTTCTCAACCACTGGGCTTTCTTCAAATTGAGGAATTAGAGGGAATGGTGGAAAGGCATAAAGCAGTCCTGGGGCCAATCGTGTAGGAGAGCATCTCTCTGGGACTCTCCCTGGGGGGGGGGCAGAGCAAAGTAGCTGCTGCATTTGTGGTTCATGGGAGAGGTAAACATGTCATAGCAAGGCTGACCCCATCGACAAAAGATCTTCGCCACACTGGTATTGAGAGACCACTTGTGAGGCAGGAGAATGCATCTGCTCATTTTGTCTGCGATCACGTTGGAATTTCCTGGAATGTGTTTTGTTATCAGAAAGTGGTTGGAGGTTATCACCCATTGCCCCAAATTAGAAGTTATGTACTCACCATAACGTTCCATCTGAGTAGGTGACTTCATTCGGATGCAACCTGTGGGTATCGGATCCGACCTCGGATCCGAGCCGGCAATTCAAAAGCTTAGGCTCCGAGCTCCTAGCTCCTCCCTCTTACCCATAACCGTTTGCCAAGCCCTGACTGACCTCAGATTGAGTTTGCCTCAAAATACTGACTACAGTACACTAAAACAGCATAAATACTCGCTCTATAAAGGTCAGGGGGATGGAGGGGGGGATGGTTGCATCCGAATGAAGTCACCTACTCAGATGGAACGTTATGGTGAGTACATAACTTCTAAATCTGAAGTAGGCAGACTTCATTCGTCTGCAACCTGTGGGACAGAGTCCCTAGCTACCTGAATCTTGGGCGGCCGTCATGGAAGGATGTTTCGGAGCACCGCTGAGCCAAAGGATGCTCTTCCTCTAGAAACAACATCCACCTTATAATGAGAAATAAAAGTATGAGGCGAGGCCCAAGTAGCTGCCGAGCAGATATCATCCAATGATACACGGGACTTAAAGGCAGCTGACGTGGAAACTGCCCTAGTAGAATGAGCCGTAACCCTCTGAGGAGCAGGTCTACCTGAAGTGTCATATGCCTGCAGAATACAATTAGCAATCCACTTAGATAGTGTGACTTTAGATACTGCTTTACCCAGAGCAAATTTAGCAAAGGAGACGAACAGCTGGTCTGATTTCCTGTGACCAGCTGTTCTGTGAATATAAAAACGTAATTGTCTATGAACATCCAAGGAATGCAATTTGTATTCTCCTTTGTTTGAGTACTTGGGAAAACACAGGTAAATTAATTGATTGGTTAATATTGGACTCAGAAGAGACCTTCGAAGAAAAGATGGATTGGTCCTGAGGCACACCCTATCAGGGAAGAAAGAAAGGTAAGGCGGCTTGACGCATAGAGCCTGAAGCTCAGACACTCTTCTGGCTGAAGTGATAGCTACCAAGAAGGCAGTCTTCCAGGAAAGGTACTTTAAATCTGTAGAAGCTGCAGGCTCAAGGGAGGAGCAGTAAGGGCTTGCAGAACTAAAGACAAGTCCCAAGGTGGTACAACCTCCTTGACTGGAGGCCTCAAAAAAAAACTCCTTTGAGAAATGTTTTGCATAATTTAAGCGTCATAAGGGAGCTGTCTCATGACCAATGTGATAATGCGAGATAGCTGCCAATTGTACCTTAATCGTGGAAGAACTTGCCCCTTGATGAAAGAGGTCTGTTAAAAAATCCAGCACCGCTGACATAGGTGCCGAGAAGGGATCCAAAGTTCTCTGTACCGCCCAAATAGAGAATCTCTTCCATTTACTCCGATAAACCTGCCTGGTGGAAGGTTTATGAGCTGCCACTAAAATGGTCTTGACCGGTGATGAGATACCAGGAGTCCTAATCAAGGATGGAACTGGAGCAGCCAAGCTGTCAACTTCATGGTGCGCAGATTGGGAACCGACATTCCCAGAGGGTGGGATATGAGATCCGGAATCGGATCCAGAATCCAGGGTGGATTGATTTTGTGAGACCATACGAAGGGGAACCAAGGTTGACGAGGCCAGAACGGGGCAATGAGAATCATTCTGCTCCCCAAACTGTTGGCTTTCTGCAGAAGCCTCTGCATCAGAGGAAGTGGAGGGTAGGCATAAAGGAGACCGGGAGGCCAAGCATGCACCAGAGCATCTCTCGAACTCCTGGTGGGGAAGCAGAGCGAAGAAATTGTCGCATTTGGCGTTTGAGGAGAGGCAAAAGATCGCAACAGGGTTGCCCCCAGACGGCAAAAATCTTCTTTGCTACTTGTGGATTGAGAGACCACTCGTGTGGAGAAAGAATGGTGCGACTGAGTTTGTCCGCAAGGATGTTGGACTTTCCCGGAATGTGCGTTGCTACCAGAAAGCGTTTGGTGGAAATTGCCCATTCCCAGACTCTCATGGCCTCTCGACAAAGGGGGTAAGACCTGGTTCCTCCCTGTTTGTTGATATACCAGACTACCGACATGTTGTCTGTCTGAATCGCAATAGTCCCTGAAGGAAGAACGTGGTGAAGTGCTTGCAACGCTAGGAGCACCGCCCTCATTTCCAGGACATTTATATGCAAAGACGTCTCTGTGGGATTCCACGTGCCTTGGACAATCTTTCCGCAGAATGCCCCCACCCGAGGCAAGAAGCGTCCGTGGTCACTGTGGCTCGGGAAATGCAGCACAAAAGGTCTCCTCCCAGGGCTCCGGAGAAAGAAGCCACCAAAGAAGGAGTCCCTGCACGCCTTGCTGACCGCAATAGGAGCGTTGAGAGGGGAACAAAGAGGGACCACTGAACCTGAAGGGTCCATTGAAGAACCCGCATGCGTAAGCGAGCATGAATGAGAAGCGGAATAGCTGCCGCCATCGAACCTAGGGCTCTCAGGACCGAAGCTGCAGTTGGAGATGGTTGCAGGACCGCTGTCACATGACACTTCAGGTTGGCAATTCTGTCTGGAGTGAGGAAGGCTCGCATTGATCTGGTGTTTAGTCTTCCTCCTATGAAATCTATAACTTGTGTTGGATGCAGCAAAGATTTCTCCCAGTTGATCGTGATGCCCAGCCTTGGGGCCAGTTGAAGAAAATAGTCTCTGGCTGAGCACAGAAGATGCCTTGATGATGCCGTCAGGAGCCAGTCGTCCAGGTACGGAAAGACCTGTAATACCTGGAGCCTCAGGTGGGCCGCTACCACCGCTAGCACCTTGGTGAACACCCTGGGGGCTGAGGTGAGACCAAAGGGGAGGACCCTGAACTGATAATGACTGGCTCCCAGCCGAAGCGAAGAAACCTCCTGGATCGCCTGTCCATGCGAATGTGGTAGTACGCGTCCTTGAGGTCGATGGAGCACATCCAGTCGTTCTCCTCAAGAGGGAAGTATAGATTGCAGGGTGACCATCCGGAACTTTTGCTTGGTTACTGACAGGTTCAGCTGGGAAAGGTCTAAGATTGGTCTTAGGTCCCCGCTTTCTTTGGCACCAAGAAGAACCTGGAGTAAAACCCTAATCCGGTTTGATCTCGGGACGCGCTGGATAGCTCTTTTTCTAGCAGCTGTTCGATTGAGCTGCCGCCTCCCTTTGGTCGGGTGGAACATCTGGGAGGCTGCGAGATTTGGGAACCTTGAATAGGGAATTGAATAACCTCTGGATATGACACGAAGCACCCAACTGTCTGTTGTTATGGACTCCCAAGAAGTCAGGTGCCTCGAACTGCCCCGACTGCCTCCAGAGACGGACAGCCGGGCAACCCTTCAGGGCTGCTGCGTGGGTCTATCAGAGAAAGGCTCCCTGACCCAAAGTTGCCAGGAGCCCCTGCCTCTAGCACGACGACCTCCCCGTCCTCCTCTGCCACGGAAGGACTGGTTATCCGGAGCAGGTTGGGACTGCTGCGATTTCCGGAACCACATCTTCTTCTGTCCCTTTTGTTTCTTAGAGAAGGACCTCTGGGGAGCTGAGAAGCGGACTCCGACGGCAGACAGCGTCTTCCGCCCTTTCGCTCTGGACTAATGTTTCGTGAACAGTCTTGCCAAACAAGGCAGAACCATCGAAGGGGGCATTCGCGAAAGTCGCCTTGAAGGGCTCTGCAAAATCACAGTGGCGGAGCCAGGCCTGTCGCCTCATGACTAGGCCTGCTCCGCTGGCTCTAGCGGCTCCCTCAGTAGCATGAGAAAGCAGCCGCATAGACGTACTGGAAACTGATCTGAGAGTGGCCATTCGGGTGGAATATACCTGTTTATCCTCACTCGACATGGACTCCGGGGGAGATGCAGCGTATTCTTTAATCAGATCCCGCTGCATCCTAATGACATGTGCCATGTAGTTCAGCTCTCTCAAAGAGAAGGTTGCTGAACTGAAAACTCGCTTCCCAATGCGATCCATCGAGGGACTCCTTGCCCGGAGGATGCATGGAGGGACTCTCCTGGGCCAATTCCCTCTTCGTGGCTGCAGCCATCATCATGGCATCTACTGGGGGGCCCTTGCTCCAGTGAGTGCGGTCCGCCGGAGGGGAAAGGATGCGGTCCGGGCGCTTGGGGACAGGCTCAACGGTGTCCGGATCCTTCCACGCCCTGATGGAAATAAGATCCACCAGAGGGTCAGCAGGAGGGGACACCCAAGAGGTAGAAGGGCCCGCCTCGAATGCCTCCAAGAACACAGACTCATCCGAGGAAGCCTTGGGGGCAGACCACCCCCCCCTGATCCTTAACATCTCCATAATGTCTCCAAATGAGACGTCCTCAGGGGGTGACCTAGGGGAGCCTTGCGCTTCATCCAACTCTGTGTCTTCAGTAACGGACTCGGGGGAGTCCATGTGCCTCCTTTGCACTTACGCCCGAGGTACTTCATCGGGGGGGCTGTCCGAGGAGTACTCTTCAGCAGTTGGATGTTCCAAGGGAACCACTTGGGACATCGAGGCGGGCTGTCCCTGGGACCGCTGGTGGGGCCTGGCCCAACTGCAAGAGAGTGCGGGATGGAGCCGTGGCAGGGACCGGGGTCCGGACGTCCTCCACAGTGCCCTTTCCACTACGCCGAAAGCCGAGGGGAGACAGCTTCTAAACCCCGAGAGCCGACCCCACTGGATCCGACGACGGATCGGAGTCGGAGCGAAACCGCCGGATCCGAGACCGTGCGCTCCAACCTGGACGGAGCCGAAGACACACCAGCTCCCTCGGATCCGAGGCTCGCCTCGGCTCCGATGTCGGGTCCAAAGTACCCGAAGCACTCAAGGGATGGGACGGATCCGAGGTGCGCCGACCCATCGGATCCGACCCACCCCCGGATCCAAGTCTGCCCGGCGCCGACAGCTCCGAACCCGTGGTATGGGTCGGAGAAGGAGCCAAGGGGGCGAAAAAAGGGGTCGAAGCCCCTCCCGGATGGGGGGGGCTAGGAGCACTCCCATTTGCATTTGGCCTGGATGAATTTCCTCATCATCCGGTCCATATCAGCTTCACTCATTGAAAAAGTTGACCTGGTGGAGGCCACCGAAGCGGACCTAGAGAGCCGCCTCGGAGACCTCCTAGAAGGGCTAGCCTCCTCCTCCTTGGGTCCAGGAGAGAACCGAGGGGAGTGGAGCCGAGGAGGAGGAAAGCTAGAAGGCACAGGGGAGGCCCGCTTAGATGGAGGAGCCGAACTGGAAGTTTCGGCTCTCCGCTTGTGGTGCCTCTCCCTGTGCCTCTCCTTCTTCTCTCTCTCCCTAGAGGACTCTTTCCCCTCCGGCAACTTAGAGGGAGGTTGAGTCCCAGCCGGAGGGGGAGAACCCACAGCAACAGGTTGCTGAGTGGAAGGGGCAGAGGCCGAAGCGGTATCTGGAGGTAAAGACCCGCCAGCACCAGCTTCGACCTCCGCTCCCTCAAAGCCCGGGGGTTGAACCCTGCACAAATGGTACAACCAGATGACAGGTGTTCAACCCCCAAGATGATCTAACGTGAGTGTGGCCATCCGCTGGGGACAGCTTATGGCCACACTCGGTACATTTAGAGAAAACAGCCTTATGGGCTTCAGACATCACAAACCCTAAGGCCTAACACAACACACACACAAACAAACTACGCAAAAACCCGAGAAATATTAAATAAAAGAGAGAGGAAAGCCTATACACACTCAACACTAACAATATCAATAACAAAAATTGAGATTTTCAAAACTTTTTTAGTCAAAAAATCTTATCTTTCACCAACAAACGCCAGGAGCTCTAGAATCCGTAGCTACTTGAAAAGCGGCAAACGAAATCTGAGGTCAGTCAGGGCTTGGCAAGGGGTTATGGGTAAGAGGGAGGAGCTAGGAGCTCGGAGCCTAAGCTTTTGAATTGCCGGCTCGGATCCGAGGTCGGATCCGATACCCACAGGTTGCAGACGAATGAAGTCTGCCTACTTCAGATCTTAAGGCTTCCTGACATAAAGGGTAGGATCTGGTTCCTCCCTGTTTGTTGATGTACCAGACCACCACCATGTTGTCTAACTAGATAGCAATTGTCCCTGAAGGGAGGGCAGATTGAAATGCTTGCAATGCTAAGAGCACTACCTTCATCTCCAGGATGTTGATATGCAGATTGGCCTCTAAGTGGGACCAAGTGCCTTGGACTGTCTTTCCCTGACAATGCCCCCCCCCCCCAATCAGGGATGCATCTATGGTCACTACGACCTTGGGCTGGGAGGGTGAAAAGGGTCAACTCCATAATTCCTCTTCTGAGTTCATCCAACAATATAGGTCTTGGTTGCATCAGTTGGTTATGTGGACTGGGTAGGACACCGGGTGTGTTAACAGAGACCACTGTGATGCTAGGAGCCATTGAAGTAGCCTCATGTGGTACCTCACCAGAGGAACTAGGGTTATTGTCGCTGCCATGGACCCCAGAAGTTGTACGACTAAACAAGACTGGATTTTGTCTTGAGAGAGTATAACTTGAAGAAGTGACCTCAACCTTTGCAGTCTGTGGAGAGGCAGAGCAGCCGCACAGGATTTTGTGTTGAAAGTTGCTCCAATGAATTCTATGTCTTGTGTTGGGGATAGTTTTGACTTTTCATTGTTTACTGAAATGCCTAAGGACTCTGCCAGTTTTAGAACACAGTCCAAGTTGTAAAGCAATAGATGCCAGGTGGGGGTGAGGAACCAGTCATCTAAATATGGAAACACACAGAATCCTTATAGCCTTAGGTGAGCTCCTACCACTGCCATGCATTTGGTGAACACCCTGGGGGCTGTGGTGAGACCAAAGGGCAGTGCTCAAAATTGGTAATGACTGGCCCCTAGCCAGAAGTGCAGGTATGTTCTGGAGCGTTTCTACATTTTTATGTGGTAATATGCATCCTGAAGTTCTATAGAGCACATCCAATCGTCTTTTTCAAGAAAAGGAAAGAACAAAACAACTGTATCACGACCATCTGGAATTTTGTCTCTTGAATAAACTTGTTCAAATCACTGAGGTATAGAATTGACCTCTAGTCCCCTGTCTTTTTTTGGTACTAAAGAATCTTGTGTAAAATCTGGATCTTATTTGGTCTGGTGGGACTGTTTGGATGACTCTTTTTTGAAGCAGCTTTTGGATTTCTAGTGCTGCTGTATACCTCTGATCTGGTGGAACATTGGGGATTCGTCTTTGTGGTCTTCGATGTTAAAGGAGATGTTGTAACCTCTGGTAATTATGGCCTGCACCCACGAATCTTATGTTATTGAGTGCCAGGCTAAGTGGTGCCGAGAGAATCTCCCCCCGACTGCTTCCAGAGGTAAGCAATCTGGCCGCTGCTCAGGAGTGTTGGTAGGGTTGTCCAGAGAAAGAATCTCTGAAGCCCTGAATAAGCGGGCCACCTCTGCACTGGGGGGGGTCTTCCTGATGAGTTCCCCCCTCTGCCCTTCTAACACCTGGCTAATGTGTGTCTGCATTTTGGGCCAAATGACGATGTAGCATCAACCAGAGCATTGACAAAGGATGACTTGAAAGGGTCTGTGAAGTCACATAAGCACATCCAGGTGTGACGCCTAATGGCAATGCCTGTACCCACTGCCCTGGCTGTCCCTTCGGCTGTGTGTGCAATAAGCTGAATGGGTGAGTTCAATATCGATTCTAGAGTGGCAAGCTGGGAGACAACCTTATCACGTACCTCATCAGACACTGCTCCTGCAAAGGTCCCTGAGAGCTCAGTAATCAGGTCCTTTTGAAGATGGGTGAAATGTGCCAAGCAATTCAATGACTATGGGGCAAAGGTCGTTGAAGCATAGACTCACTTCCCGATGTCCATCATCTGAGACTCTCCGTTTGGAGGCTGGACAGCAGGACTCTCCTCTACAAGTTCCTCTTTTGGTCTTCTGGTGCAGTGAGAATCTTGCCTGGTCTCCGGGGAATTGGCTCTGTAGTGTCAGGGGCCTTCCAAGCATGCTGCATGATGAGTTTGACCAATTCATTGGCAGGTGAGGTCGCCCAGGAAGCAGAAGGTCCATCACGAAAAGCCTGCAAGAAAACAGATTCCTCAGAGGAAGGGTTGGTGGGCTTCCACTCACCCCTCTTTTTTCAAGATTCCCAGGATGTCTCCAAAGGAAACACCTTCAGGTGGTGACCGTGGGGACCCTTCCCTTCATTTTAGTCTGTATCCTTAGTGAGAGATTCTTCTGGAGAATCTAAGTGCTTCCTCTTGCACAACCTCTTGTGGGGTGGCTCCTCAGGGGGAAGGTCTGAGGAGGACTCCCAAGAGAGTGTACCCTGCAGCAGGGTGTCTTGCTGCTCTTGTGCCTGCTGTTCAGATGTAGCAGGTTGTGACAACTGCGAGCCAGAGGATACTTAGATGTGGCACTCCGACGAAAATGGTGCCAAGTGTGAGCCTGCTGAGGCAAGAGCCCTTTCCATAATCTGAAAGGCAGGCCCACCTGAAGAGGGATGGGAGCCCGGAACTGAGAAAGACAACCTCAGAACCGGGGACACACCCTGCTCCAACGAGCCCACCCCCAGATCAGGAGCCCTGAGAGGGCTTGGAACTGACAAAGCATCTGGAACCATAGATGGTGTTGTGGAAAAAAATTGGCGCCGAACTAGGGCTCCTGGAGCCACCAGCCAAGTCACGGTCTTGAGGGTGGTTTGGCTTCAACTGAGCTGAGGACCACAGAGTCATCTCCGGAACCAAGGTGAGGTCCACCATCAACACCGAAGTAGTTGGCACTGAGAGCAGCACTGAAGTCGAGGGCTCCAAGACCTGTGGAGAGGTGGAAGGAGGAAGATAATCTGGAGTCCTTGGAAAGTAGACCTTGGCTCCAAATAGGAGGGAAATCCTAGAGGGGCTGGAAGACCTCTGGCAACTAAGAGCTTATCCACTAACCTAACTACTTCAAGCTCCAAAAGGCTTCTGGTGGAATGAACAGACATCCTCGAGGGTGATTCTGGACAATCAATGAAAGGGACTCAGCTGGTGACCATAAAAAGAGTCAGTAGATGGGTAGTACCTAGTCCTGGGTAAGGATTCATCCTTCGGCACTGCAGTTCACTCACCAATTGTTTGTGTTGGAGGGGAAGTAACTGGTATGATTGGGGAAACTAGTGTTGGTGCCAAAATTGGTACCGATGAAGGGGTCAGTACAGAGGTAACTTTTGCTGGTTCCATAAGAGTTGTCGGCACCATGAAGGGAGCTTTAGGTTTCGGCTCTGAAACTGTTCTTGGTGTTGATTTTGAAAGTTTAGACTTCGATTCTGAAGAGGAAACCTGGCCTTTAGAAGTTTTTGAATAAAGAGATTTAGGAGACGCCGGAACAGACTGTCTCCTCTTTGTAGCTTCTTTCTTGGAAGACTTTGATGTCAACACCTCAGACAAAGCCTCACTAAAATGGCATTTTAACAGCCCCTTGAGGATTAATTTGTTGTACCTCTCTGCAAGGGTCCAAGCACTGAAACCCTTGCAGAGTTCACACGGCAACTGGATTTAAGAGTGGCACCCCCCGACACTGCACAAAACAAAGATGCCCATCTGAGTTGGGCATCTTTCTGCCACATCCATTACACTGCTTAAAGCCAGTTGTACCTGTTTTTCTGCCATACTGTAGTTAAAGAAAAAGTATGTACAGCCAACAACTCTGTCGCATGCACACACCAGTAAAGAGACAGACAAGAACAATTTTTTTTTTTTGGAAATCGTACCAACAATGGTAGCAAAGAGAATACCCAGAAGGGGTAAACAAGGGGAAAAAGGGTAAATACCAACGATGGTATTACAGGGTTACCAGAGGTAAGAGGGATGGAAGGGGCCAATACCAATGATGGTAAAGCGAGAGAATACCAAAAGGGTAAAAGGGAAGAAATATAACACTCGCACTCAACAGAAACCACAGTAATCAGCCAAAACTAGTTTAACGACAAGTTTAAAGATAAGAACAAGCCTTAATACAGAATTTATGAAGAAAAAATTAGCACTTAGCTTGAAAGCATGGCTGACACATCCTAAAACTCTACGCAGCAAACAAGATCTGAAGGGAAGGGAAGAGAGGCACAATGGGTAGCCTTAGCTCGAGAGTTTTTGGCTAGAGCGAGCTTTAAACAACGGCCAAGTCGGTTCCAAGGATAAAACCAAAACCCAACAGTTAAGAATGAATGAAGATTGACAACATCAGATTAAAGCTTTTCTATTTGAAAATGTTATCTTATGCAAAGCAGTTTGGCTCCGCAAAGGGGGTGATAAATTTTCCTAGTAACATTCAGGTAATCTCAGACATTGAAATCAAACTAGATTATATTGGAAAAGAACTACCCAATTAGTAATAATGACCTGAGAACACTTTGATATGAACTTACAATAGTATTATATTTGTTATTCACTAGGCCAATTAAATATGAGGAGATTTCTCAAGACTGGGGGTATGCACTTTTTAAATCTATTTTTAAAGCAAAGGGGATAAGTACAAACCCAGAGTCACACAATCTCATACGTTTACTTTCATGATGTGGAAAAATAATAGAGAAGGTTATGTTGGATAAATTACTGTCAGAATTGGAAAGTGAAACCATATGAAAGCAAGCATATGTTGAAAATAGATCTATAACAACTGTAACACGCTGTTTTATAACAATATAACAACAGCTATAAATGAAAAATTGTGCTGTGATGTAATTAATATAGACTTCAACTTTTGATAAGAGTATTACACAAAACACTGATCAATAAATTTGAACTACTAGGTACTGATGTACTCTTGATAATATGGATAGTTGTACAGCTTACAAATAGGGCATGGCAAGTATCATACAGCAATTGGACAGAAGAAATTCTGTTACAGTCAAGAAGTCTCACAGGGTTCTGCTCTAGGTGTATACTTGTTTAAGCTGTATTTTTCAGATCTATCTTTTTCATCTGAGGTGTCTACAGTCTGTAATGCAGATGACTTGAAAATAGGTAAATTGATTATATGGTTACAAATAGGGCATGTCTGCAAAAGAACTTGACCAAATTGACAATTAGGGTACGAAAAATATGCTGATAAATACATAAAAAACTAAGCATATGACATTTGGGAGTCATAGATTGAAAGGTGAATATTTAATACATAACTCAGAGACTGAAACTTTTGACTTATTTAAGGACCTGGGTAAATGGGTAGAACCAGCCTTGAGTTTTATCTAATCATATCAATTAATTGGTAAACGATAGTTATAGAACTATAGGTTGCATAAAACTATTTATAAAGTCTAGGAAACTAAAAATGATGAAATCATTGTTAGTTACATTTGTATGGAATAGCAATATAGAAACCTTATAAGAAAACAAGCATGAGCAAGTTAGAAAGAGTGCAATATAAATATACCAAGAGTGTATGTGGATGTGAAAATTTAAGTTATTATGAAAAACTAAATATCTAAACTTGTGCAGTGTCTCATATATAATTTAAGGAGACCTTACTCATGTATATAGGGGATTTAGAGACATTTCTTTTTTGTTGTGTCTTTCGGCTTTTCCTGGTTAGGGGTCGCCACAGCGGAACTCTGGTCCGCTAATGATTGGCAGTAGATTTTTACGTGCCGAGTTGCTAGCCCTGGCGCACAACCTTCAACGAAGGTATGCCCATTCACGCATATCTCCACACAGAAGATGCTCTAGCTGAGAATCGAACAGGACAACGTCTTACTGGGAGGCGATTTAGAGACAATTACCTCTGGGAATTTCTGGGGTTATCACAAGGTAGCTGAAAATTATCAAACAATCTATGTAGAGGATTATATACGAGATGTACTAATTGGTTGTCTGAGAGAATAGCTAATGCACAAAATACACCACCAAATTACATTAAAGCAAGCACTAATTTAGATAGCTTTAAGAACACCCTGCACGCATTGCAGGAATAGCTGTTTAGGTGTACTGACAGACTAGAATGGCATTATTGTCCATGCCTGAAATATTTGCATGCATGTATGGATGTGTGCTTCAGGTTGCATTAAATGTTAATTTTAGTAGTTGCACCAGCTGAAAGGGCACACTCATTTTCTGAAAGTGTGGCATTGTGGTTCTCCATCTGGTACAGGAGTACATGTCTATCCTTCCAGCCACAACACCTTTTTCCATTTTTACACATGGGGTGATACAGAGGTACATGTAAATGAAAAAAATGCTCAATCATATAAGTAGTGTGGTTTTAAAAAAAGAGTTAACAGTTCTTTCCTTTTCAATGTTGTTTGCTTGACATTGTGTATTACAACCTCGGCCTTTCCGTATGCTTAGTGATGTTTACTGAATGCATGCTTGTTTGTATGTTAATAAGCAAGTAAAATAAATACACAAAAAAAAGTTCATCTGTGTCAGTTATGAAAAAAAAATTACTAAAAGCTTTGCCTGTCAACAACTAAGTCATCAACGTTGAATTTGATGATTTATTTACTTGTGTGAGATGTCGTTGCTTCTAAAACTCTCACGCAGAAAGAAGTTGATCCTAGACTACCACTGCTAATGTAATAAAACCGAGGGCTAGTGTACCATGGGAATAAGCAGAAACTACCCCCGCAATGTCCCAATCAAAGGAATCTGCACTCTTGACAAATAAGTTGAAAATGCCAGGTAGTTAACAAAGAACTGAGCTCATTCCCTGCCATAAACTGATCTTGCACTAATGAACATTCAGTTCTATAATGCAAAGCAATAAAGTCCTGATTGTGGCATCAATGACCTCAGATCAACTATTGATCCATACATTGGAGGATCTGCCTGCACAGGGTGTGTGTAAGAAGTTGACAATAACTCACCCACCTTGGGATAAGAAGGTAGCCCACATTACCACAATGCTGCCACATGGTAGAGGTCAGGTATCAAGTCAAGGCAGTGCAAGGACTAAGAGGTACAATTTGGCCTCCTAAGCAGATCTTGCTCTGTAGTCAGAGATATGCTTGCATACTGAAGTGTGTGTACATCAGTGGACCTCTGTAGCAAGTTCACACCTCTCTGTTGTATGCATTAAGTCCCCAGGGGCAAGGAAGGCCTAGAGAAGACACAGTGCTTTCTTTTAAATGATGATTACAATATATAGTGCTCAATTCTCCCCCAGTGTTTTTGGCCTTTGGGAAGAAGAGGATGGTGAGAACAAATAAGTTCATAAAAAGATGGGAAGGCTCAAATATTGAACATGAAAAGATATAAAAATTTAAAAAATGCCATTCTTGAATATTGAATACTGTCAACATGTCTATTTAACAAAGTAGTAAAGATGATTGAAGAGACATTACATTTGTTATAAAGTACAGAGATCAGACACTACTGGCAGTCATGTAGATGTTATTCTGTTGAGCTCTGAGAAACTATAATTACCATATAAACAACTGACCTGCTGAATCAATTAGACCTGCAAATGGAATTATGCTGGAGCATCAGACTCATTACCTGGATGCCATTTTGTGCATTACTTTCTTGATTAACTTGCTAACTGGTTGCACCCTGTTTTATATTAAATATAAAATGACATAGTCAACAAAGGCATGAGATATAAAATGCTACACTTAGTCTCTTTCTGGTTATTAGCATTCCCAGAAGGAAATATATTTTATGCCTTTTAACTTCAAGTTCTAAGCTGTAGTATTGTCATGTGCATGACAAAAAGTCACTACACCCCACTGGGAAAATAACCAGATAAAACAGAGAAACAAATTTAATAAAAATAATGGGATTTTAGATTTTGAAAATTATGTCTCTTTATGTGTCTGTGTGTGTGTGTGTATGTGTGTGTATATGTATGCTGTTGTTGTTGTGTCTTTCAGCTTTTCCCAGTTAGGGGTCGCCACAGCGGAACTCCGGTCCGCTAATGACTGGTAGTTGATTTTTACGTGCCAAGTTACCAGCCCTGACGCACAACCTTCAAGAAAGGTACGCCCTTTCACGCATGTCTCCACGCAGAAGACGCTCTAGCTGAGAATCCAGCGTCTTACTGTGAGGTGACTATATATATATATATATATATATATATATATATATATATATATATATATATATATATATATATATATATATGTGTGTGTGTGTGTGTATTTATGATGTGTGTGTGTGTGTGTGTGTGTGTATGTATATATATATATATATATATATATATATATATATACATATATATATATATATGTATATATGTATATATACATATACATACACACACACCCACACCATACATATCTATATATATATATATATATATATATATATATATATATATATATATATATATATATATATATGGGTCTATGAGTACATCGACATAAACATCGACATCCACTATGTTGACACGAATCACTGACAAACCATATTGCGAAGATGAAATAGCGACAGTCATTGTCGACAACTGCAAATTAAACATCCGAGAAGAGTGTATATAGTACACTTGCATGGTAGTGCTCATCTGTCGAATTTTAACATAAACACATAACAAAAGAGCTCAACGACAGGAAATAAATACTAGAAATTGCAGAATGTACTACTTCCATTTGAAAGTGCCTTGCGATACCATATTTCAGCATTACTTCCATTTGAAGTTTGCGATACCATATTTCTTGCAGAGCACATATCGCTCTGAGTAATGCGACTATGTAACTTGTAGAATTACTTTCTATTTGCTAACTACCTGCACGTGTTTATTCACTGTTTATTACTTTAACATAGTTTTATTTTGTGCTCATGCACTTTGCTTTCTGCCGAACAAGTGACTGTCGGCTATTTAAAGCGACAGAAAGCAAAGTGCATGAGCATAAAGTAAAACTATGTTAAAGTAATATACAGTGAATTAACACCTGCAGGTAGTTAGCAAATAGAAAGTAATTCTACAAGTTAAATAGTCACGTTATTCAGAGCGATATTTGCTCTGCACCGAAGAAATATGGTATCGCAAGGCACTTTCAAATGGAAGTAGTACGTTCTGCAATTTCTAGTATTTATTTCCTGTCTTGTTGAGGCTCTCTTTGTGTTATGTGTTTTATGTTAGCGTAATTCGACAGATGGACACTACCATGCAAGTGTACTGTATAGTACACTCTTCTCGGATGTTTAATTTGCAGTTGTCGAACAAGTGACTGTCGGCTATTTCAACTTTCGGTAATATGGTTTGTCGGTGATTTCATGTCGACATAGTGGATGTCGATGTTATGACATGTCGATGTACTGATACAGATCTATATATATATATATATATATATATATATATATATATATATATATATATATATATATATATATATATATATAAAGTGGATATAAAAAGTGTACACACCCCTGTTAAAATGCCAGGTTTTTGTGATATAAAAAATGAGACCACAATAATAAATCATTTCAAACTTTTCCCACCTTTAATGTGACCTATAACATGTACAATTCAATTGATAAACAAACAAATCTGTTAGGGAAAAAATATAAAAAATAAAAAATGTACAATAAGCTAGTTGCATAAGTGTGCACACCCTCAAACTAATACTTTGTTGAAGCAGGTTTTGATTTAATTACAACATTCAGTCTTCTTGGGTACACACCTGCCATCAATTAAAGAGAGTCTGATTAACCCCAAACAAAGTTCAGCTGTCCTAGTAGGAATTTCCTGACATTTATTCAGTTGCCTGCTACAGCAAAAGCCATGGTTCGCAGAGAGCTTACAAAGCATCAAATATATCGCATTGTTGAAAGGTATCAGCCAGGAGAAGGGTACAAAAAAATTTCCACATCATTGGATATACCATGGAACACAGTGAAGACAGTCAACAAAAAGTGGAGAAAATATGGGACAAAAGTGACGTTGCAAAGAACTGGACATCCCTCCAAAACTGATGAACAGACAAGACGATAACTGTTCAGGGAGGCTGCCAAGAGACCTACAGCAGCACTGAAGGAGCTGCAGGAATTTCTGGCAAGTACTGGTTGTGTACTACATGTGACAACAATCTCCCGTATTCTCCATATGTCTGGTCAATGGGGTAGGGTTGCAAGACGGAAGCCTTTTGTTACACAGAAAAACATCCAGGCATGGCTACAATTTACAAAACAATACATCAAGTCTCCCAAAGGCATGTGGGAAAATGTGTTATGGTCTGATGAGACCAAGGTTGAACTTTTTGTCCACAATTCCAAAAGGTATGCTTGGTGCAAAAACAGCACTTTGCATCACCAAAAGAACACCATCCCCACCCTGAAGCATTGTGGTGGCAGTATCATGCTTTGCGGTTGCTTTTCTTCAGCTGGAACTGGGCCTTTAGTCAAGGTGGAGGGAATTATGAACAGTTCCAAATACCAGCCACTTTTGGCCCAAAACCTTCAGGTATCTTCTAGAAAGCTGAAGATGAAGAGGAATTTCACCTTTCAACATGACAATGACCCCATGCATACATCCAAATCAACAAAATAATGGCTTCACCAGAAGAAAATTAAAGTTTTGGAATGGCCCAGCCAAAGCCCAGACCTAAATCCAATAGAAAATCTGTGGGGTGACCTGAAGAGGGCTGTGCACAAAAGACGCCCTCGCAATCTGACAGATTTGGAGAACTTTTGCAAGGAAGAGTGGGCAAATATTGCCAAGTCAAGATGTGCCATGCTGGCAGACTCCTACCCCAGAAGATTGAATGTTGTAATTAAATCAAAAAGTGCTTCAACAAAGTATTAGTTTAAGGGTGTGCACACTTACGCAACCAGCTTATTGTACATTTTTTCCCCTAACAGATTTGTTTGTTTTTCAATTGAATTGTACAGGTTATAGGTTACATTAAAAGTGGGAAAAGTTTTGAAATGATTTATTGTGGTCTCATTTTTTTTTATATCACAAAAACCTGGCATTTTAACAGGGGTGTGTACACTTTTTATATCCACTGTATGTATTTATATATACACACACACACACATATTAAAATTATTATAATCATTATTTATGTTAATGCAAAAGGAAATTCTGCCGCATGAAAACGTAATCCCTGCACTGTTTCCCATTAAAATTTTGAAAGTGCTTTGTTCTCTGCGTTCTATTAACATTTGAAAATACTTACATAGTTTTAACTATTTAGCATTTCCTAACATTTTGACTCAAATTTCAAACAAGTTCTGCATAAAAATGCATTCACTGCACTGTTTGCCATTAAAAGTTTATAAGTACTTTGTTCTCTGCATTCCATTAAGATTTATTAATACTTCTACAGCTATAATTATTTTGCATTTCCTAACATTTTGGTTTAAATTTCCAACATGGCAGTTGCACGGCTTGCTATTCTAGTGAAGTATGCAGCTTGAACGGCACAATTCAGTCCTAACTGCTGATTCTGTAATTACTGCATGAAACTGCCCTTCTGTATGGAACTGTGCAGTGACAATCACATTATTTATAAGGTTGGGTCCTTCAGAAGCAGTAATAAATTTGATAGTGAACATTGTCCCAGTCTCAGCTTTGTCTGCCACCTATGATGTGAGGGATATCCTCTTATGCAATAAAAAGGCAGCCATTTACACCACCACTGCCATTCCATAATGTCAGATAGTTAAATATGTAGACTTAAACTCCACTGGCAGCGATTAATATCCACAGACAAAACATTAATTTTTAAGTGTTTTCATACTTTAATTTCATTAGAACCTCATCAGAAAAAAAATCTAAACTGAATCAAAACCATTTAAATAACCCTCCAAAAAGGTCAAATGATCCAATCAGGCCAACAGAAACTTGCAATGACTTATTAATATTAATATTTTTTGCTGCAGCGCAAGTATACTTGAATATTTAATTAAAATTTAAATTCAAAATTTGAATTTTTATTTATTTTTTATATTTATTAGTTGACAGTCTTTATATAGCAATATTTAGTGTATGCTGAAAACACGAATAAAAGACAAAACTGCCCCAACAATACTTCAACCAATAAAAGTTAAAAAGTCCAAGGGCTGCTCAGGAGAACACTCAAACAACAGGCTAAGAAACCACAACTCGGTTTTCCACAAAGCACCTCACTGTTTACCCAGTGCTCTGCTTTAGAGCTGACACTCAATGGCATGAGTTGTGGTTTCTTAGCCTGTCGTTTGAGTGTTCTCCTGAGCAGCCCTTGGACTTTTTAACTTTTACTTAGTTTAAGCGCCTTTAATTTGGTTTAAGTGTGATGTAAGTGGATATTCATTGCCACCAGTGTAGTTTGTCTGAGTCTTCAGTTTTAAGTTTTGAGTTTGTGGTGTAGTGTTTTTTATAGTTAAATATGAATCAATAAACTTAAGTTATTTCATGAACAGTCATTCTGCAAACATTCTAAAGCTGGTCAGCATACTCCTATTATCTGATCAGGCAGTGATATATGTTATTGCAGTTACAAAAGCAATAGCCTTTACCAGCATGTCAGTCTAGTCTTTACAGTCACCTGTGCACACATGCTCAAATGTACCAGGAATGCTAATCTTACCTTTCCAAGCACACCAGCCCTTTACCTGCTCTTAACAGTTCAATGCCCCCAGCCAAAGATATCATGACACAATATCACATACACTGCACAGCTGTGGAATATCTTAAAAATGTTATACTGTTATTCCATGCTATAAACACAATTTGGGCTGTGATATATATCAGTTTGGCTTGTCCTGGTTGACTAAGTCCATCTCTTCAGAAAACAGAACCCAAATAGAGTTGGCATACATGAATTTGTATAAGCACCTTGTTTATTTTCAACAAGTCTGAAAAAAATCACACAATGGTTTAGGACAAAAGTAAATGCGTCTAAGATAGCTCCTTTCTATATACACCTTTAAAAATGCAGTATTCTGTAAGAAAGCAAAGGAACTTATTTAATCATACAAATAGTATTTTAGTTCAATCTTAAAACATTTCCTACAGTTTTTTGTGGATTACCTCCAGAATATACGCCAGTCAAATAAAAGATATTAGTTAAAATGAGTTTTGCTAATACCGGGGCATTATTTTAGAACAGATAGTCTGGCAGTTATTGCAGAGAACTAAAGCTCTACTTTGTTAATGAGCTGTGTCATGTTCCAGAGGTGCAAGGTTTGAATATTTCCCCCTTCATTTGCTTACTGTGACCATGAATAACTCACTCAACCCAACAGTGCTTTGCTTTGGGGAATTGTGAATTTATCCTAGGATCCTTAATGGTTTCCTGGACTGCATACCTAATTTCTACATGTGAATCTCTATTTACCAATATCAGTTCTAAATTCAACCTGTACTTCTCTAGCAGATACCTTTGGTCATCAGTTATAAGGTGGTAATATTGGTGGCAAGGCCTGTACTAAAGCCAAAACCTGCTCTTATCAGTGTGGGCTTCAATTTCCTGTTAGCTATGTTCACAGGGACAGTCTACCTTTTGTAATTAAGCATCTGATGATGTAAATATACCAAAGTGTATTTATTTCAGATAAATCAAATGTAAAAAATATGGTGTCTAACTTCTAATGATCATGCTTCTGTTCAGACTTCAAGCAAAAGAGAAAGAAAAATGGTTGTACATGGTGTATCATTGATTCTAGTCCTGGTATGAATACAGTCCTGCAACTGTGGTTGGCAAATATGAGTGGAGTGAGTGCTGATTGGAAGGTGTATCAGCAGTGGAAGGGTACAGTGGAACATTCTGGAGATTGCAATCAACTAGTTCATTTTTCAAAGACTACAAAACAGAAAAGGATAGGTTTAACATCACAGTAATAGGGAAGGCAGCCAGCAGCATAATCTCTAGCACTACCCATGCTAGGGAACTGTACACCTGCAAGTGTCTCGCAGAAAGGTTCTCTGATTTGGAGGTAGGAAATTACAATGTGCTGGTAGTTTACAAATAGCACACTACAAATATTAAGCTGATGCTAATGATGTAATTAATGATTGCTATATTATTATATTAAAGGATAACAGACAGCGTGATGATTGATTGGTAACCTTTCTGCTTCTCACTTCCACAAACTCACGTTCAAGCCTGGCTTTCAGTCACTATCTGTGGTGAGTCTGTATATTCTCAATGCTACTGTGTGTACTGTTCTCTGTATGTATTGTTTTCCACTCATAAAGTTGCTAGTTTTATTGGTGACACCAAATTATCTTATTTACTGCTGCCAGTGTAGCCCATGCTGTGGCAGAAAATAGTCTGTGGATTAGCCCACTCACCTGGTTACCAAACAGAAATAAATATAAGTTCTGTTACATGCTTGGCGGCTGCATCCTTCTGTATGTAATGATCCTAGCATTTCATATTTCCATAGAGTTTGTTAAGAATAGCAGTTACTCATTAATATCTTGTGTTACATTACCTGCATGCTTTTCTTTCAAACAGTGATTTTATGTGTTCTGCAAAATCTTAATTCAGAACACATCAACACAGTAGCAGAGCAGTGTTCTTATGAGACAGCCCTTTAAATGATATTTGAGAAATGTGGGTGTGAAATGCTCCAGTTGGAGTCATTAGCTGAAAGCTGAAAAATCTCATAAAATTGTGCAATTTGTGCTTCCTATGTTAGGATAATTAGATGATAAATCTCAGGAAAAGTATACAGTATATGCTTCTATGCCAAACTTTAAGTTGTTTGTATTGTAATCAAATGTATCTGCTTTCCTGGCTTGAAATGCTAGTTTCATTTGCTTGCTGACATTACTAGACACTTCCTGCCTCACTGCTTCTGCACAAAAGGCAGTGCAATCATTCAAAAAGTAAGTTATGTACTTACCATAATGTTCCATGTTTGTAGTCCATCTCGCCTATATTCTTGCTGGATGGGTTCGGAGCCGATATTCAGCTCCAACTGGGCCTATACTAAAGCTCAAGAGCTTTTTACTGGCTCGAGGTTAGCCCCTATCCCATGGTGCCTCATGGCAATTCCCCAGATCTAGTTTGCAAGAAAGTAATAAATACCTATCAGGTAATAATAATAAGAAAGAAGCTGTAAAAATACAGCAAGGGATTAGAAACATAATCCATTCCAGGTGGACAATAAAGAGCAAACTCAGGCAGCCCCAAAAAGAGGTCCACTAGATCCCCCAGAAACAGGAAGGGGGTTGGAGGGAGGGGTGCAAGAATACAGGAGAGATGGACTACAAACATGGAACGTTATAGTAAGTACACAACTTCTTTATGTTATGTAGTCCTATCTCGCCGTAATTCTTACTGGACGGGACAGCGTCCCTAGCACCTTTATCCCGGGTGGCTCAAGCGAAGAGACTCTTCAGCAAAGTGGACCCAAAGGATGACCTGTCCCGGGAGACCAAATCCAATTTGTAATGAGTGACAAATATATGTGGTCTTGCCCAAGTAGCTGCTGCACAAATAGTATCAATTGGGAGCCTAGATCTAAAGGCGCATGAAGTAGCTACAGCCCTAGTAGAGTGACCTTTAGCTTTTGACGGTTATTGTCTACTAGCTTGTTGATAAACAGAGGATATGCAATCCGAAAGCCATTTTGAAAGAGTAATTTTTGAAACAGGTAAGCCTTTCCTTGTCAGAAAAGGAAACGAAAAGTTGATCAGATTTCATGAATTCTTTGGTCCTGTGTATATAGAATCTGAGTATCCTGTGGACATCTAGCTGGTGAAATCTATACTCTGATTTATTAGAGTGGTTTGGAAAAAAACACAGGTAGCTCAATGGTAGTATTCAGGTTGTGTTCTGAGCATACCTTAGGAAGAAAGGAAGGGTTTGTCCTGAGAGAGACTCTATCCTTGTGAAAGATAATGTAAGGAGGTCGAATAGTTAGGGCTTGAAGTTCCGAGACTATCCAAGCCGAAGTTATAGCTACCAAGAACAAGGTTTACCATGATAACAACTTTAAGTCTGATGACGAGGATGGTTCAAAGGGTGCAGACATCAAAGATGAGAGGACTAAACTTCAGTCCCAGGGTTCTAAAGGTTGTTTTATTGGGGGCCTAAGAAGAAGAATTCCTTTTAAGAAGGTTTTACAGAGGGAGTGTTGCATGACTGGATTTCCCATGAAACCAAAATGGAAATTGGAAATGGCAGCTAATTGAACTCTAAATGTAGCGGCTGCCACTCCTTCATGAAAAATTGTTGTTAGGAAGGATAAAATGGATTATAAAGGAGCTGTGTATGGATCTAAGCCCCAGTTTTAAGCCCAAAGGGAAAACCTTTTCCATTTGCTAGAATATAGTTTCTGAGTGGAAGGTTTATGAGATGAAATTAGGATGTGTTTGACGGCTGGGGATAAGGGAATGCACCTGGCTATATGTGGAATTGGAGCAGCCATGCTGTCAATTTAAGGATGTGGATGGAGGGGTGGAACTGTCCCGATTGATGAATCAGGAGATCTGGAGATGGATCCAGAATCCATGGTTCCTTCAAAAGGTAGGGCCACAGGAAAGGAAACCAAACTTGTCGAGGCCAGTAAGGAGCAATGAGGATCAAGGAACTCCTCAACTGTCTTGCTTTCTGTATTACTTTGGGTATGAGTGGAAAGGGAGGAAAGGCATAGAGAAGTCCTGGGGGCCAATCGTGAACTAGAGCATCCCTGGGTGACATCCCCGGATGGGGAAGGAGGGCAAAGTAGCTGCTGCATTTGGTGTTCAGGTGAGTGGCAAAGAGATCGCAGCAAAGCTGGCCACATTTGTGAAAGATCTCTTTCGCAACCATTGGATTCAGGGACCACTCGTGAGGCATCAGAATTGCTCGGCTGAGTTTGTCCGCTATTACGTTGGATTTCCCTGGGATATGTGTTGCTATCAGGAAGTGTTGAGTATCCATCGCCCATTTCCAAACTCTTAAGGCCTCTCTGCAAAGCGGGTAAGACTTGGTTCCCCTTTGTTTGTTTATGTACCACACGACAGACATGTTGTCTGACTGAATCGCAATCGTTCCAGTAGAAAGGGAGCTGTGAAGTGCTTGCAACACATATAGCACTTCTCTCATCTCCAGAACATTGATATGTAAGTGGTTCTCGTGGTTTTGCCAAGTATCTTGGACTGTCTTTCCCAGATAATGCCCCCCCACCCTATCTGGGAAGCGTCCGTGGTCAAAACTGCTTTCTCTTGAGGAGGAACAAGTGGACGACCTATGACAAGTTGCTTCGTGTGTAACCACCATGTCAGATCCCTTTTGCATACATTTGTTATTAATATCTGGTGAGACAATGGAAGGTCTTGCATTGACCATTGTGCAAACAGCATTCATTGGAGAATCCTCATATGTAGGCGAGCAAGAGGAATTAATAAGATGGCGGAAGCCATAGACCCTAGGACTTAAAGGACTACTCTGGCCTGGACTCTTTGTTTGTTTAATAAGGATCTGATCTGACTGCGAAGAGAGTCCTCTCTTTCTTGTGTTAGCTTGACTGACATGGTGGTTATTTTTAAGGTGCCTTGTATGCTGGTCCTGTTTTCTTTTTGTGTCTATCTCTGAGCCTAGATATACAATATGCTGCGAGGGAAATAAGACTGACTTTTGCAAGTTGACAGTGATGCCTAGGCTGGTGCACAAGGATAGAGTCTCGTCCCTGGTCCTTATGAGCTGATGCTTGGTGGTAGCAGTGAGGAGCTAGTCGTCTAGGTACGAAAACATCTAGAATCCTTGACGTCTCAGGTGAGCTGTTACCACTGCCATGCATTTGGAAAACACTCTGGGGGCAGTTAGTGAGGCCAAAGGGCAGTGCTCTGAACTGAAAATGACTGGCTCCCAGCCGGAAGCGCAAGTGTCTCCTGGAGCGCCTGTCCATTTTGATGTGGTAGTACGCATCCTGGAGATCGATTGAGCACATCCAGTTGTCTTTCCCGATAAAGGGAAATATCGACTGCAGAGTGAATATTCAGAACTTTGATTTTCTTACATGCTTGTTGAGCCTGCTGAGATCTAGAATTGATCTCCAGTCCCCTGTCTTTTGTGGAACTAAAAAGAATCTAGAGTAAGCTCCGGATCCTACTTGCACTGCGGGGACTTCTTGGATGACTCTTTTTTGAAGAACGAGATGACCTCTGATGTTGCACGCTCTAGTTGGATGGGTGGTATGTCTGGAAGAGACCGGTTTGTTGGGGGTTCGGAAATAAAGGGAATCAGGTAACCTCTGGATATTACTGTGTGAACCCAACGATCTTGAGTGATAGTTAGCCAGGTGCTTGGGTACAGCGATATATGACCCCCGACTGCCTCCAGAGATGGACAGTCGGGCAACCCTTCAGGGTCGATGGAAGGGATGATCAGAGAAAGCTTCTCTGTCTCCCTGATGTTGCAGACCTCCTCTGCCACGAGGGCAGCATCTTCCATTATATCCCCCCCTGCCCCTGGGGGAGGGTTGACCTTGAGCCTGAGGAAAACCTTTTTGGGATTTGCGGAACCACATTTTCCCTCCTGTATTACCCTTGGGATAGGGTCTGGATGGGAGAGAGAAATGGACTCCAATGGCAGATAAGGTTTTTCCTTCCTGCTCGCACCTAGTCAAAGCCTCTTTCACCTGGGGTCCAAAAAAAAAGAACCATCAAAGGGAACGTTAGTGAAGGAAGACTTGAAGGATTCCGTAAAATTACAAAGACGCATCCATGAATGTCTCCTGAGGGATATTCCTGCTGCGGCTGCCCTGCTCGCTCCATCTGCCATATACGAGATCAGCATCATGGAGGAGTTAGCTATGGAAGTAAAGGTGGAGAGCTGTGCGGAAACTTTATCCATTGAACCTGGAGCTACTGAACCCTGGAGGGTATCTCCTAACTCTTTCAGGAGATCCCTCTGAAGACGAGTGAAATGAGTCAGGTAATTCAGCGATCTTAGTGTAAATGCCACTGAAGAAAAAGTACGCTTCCCATACCTATCCATCGTCCTGGACTCCTTGTTAAGAGGATGGATATTAGAAGACGTCTCAGATAATTCCTTCTTGGTGGCCGCTGCTACCACCATAGCATCAACTGGAACTCCCTTGCTAAGGAAAGACTTGTCCTCTGGTGCTGTCATAAATTTGTTTGGCCTCCTCGGGATGGCTTCCACTGAATCTGGAGAAGTCCATGCTTTCCACGAAATGCCCCCCAAAGTTGGTCATAAGGCAGTGTCACCCAAGAGGTGGAAGGTCTGGAGCCAAAGGCCTCAAGTTACACTGATTCATCCTCAGTAGGGTTAGAGGTCTTCCAATCACCCTTCTGTCTAAGGATTTCTAGGATATCAGAAAAGGAGACATCCTCAGAGGGAGATCTAGGGGACCCTTCCGATTCCTCTAAATCAGTGTCTGATGTGACAGACTCAGGGGAGTTGACATGTTTCCTCTTACATAACCTCTTCCGAGGGAGCTCTCCAGTGGGATAATCTGAGGAGGTGCCTCCAATGGGGGTTACTTGGGCCTCTGGTTCCCTATGCTGTGGGGGTGGTGAGGGGGAAGAGGTTGCTGCCTGCTGCTGGTGGGACACAGGTTCCAAAGGAATGGCTTTGGCAGAAGATAAAGCCTTCTCTATAACTTCAAAAGCCTCCCCCCCGCTCCGAAGAAGACCACCGCTCCGAGGGGGCAGATGGTCGACTCCTAGCAAGAGGGAACGGCTCCGAAGCAGAAGTGGGAGCTGAGCTGAGTCGAGCCGAGGCTCCGAGAGGGAGGGTCGGTTCCGAAGAGAACCCAGGGTGACTGTCCCCCTCGAAGTCGACACGAGAGCGTCGACTCCCAGAACCCTCGGCTCCAGACTGAGCCATCGAGGATAGAGTAATTGGCTCTGAGGAAAAAGGCTGAATCCCCAGAGCCAAAGGGTCAAAGACAGAGGAACCTGATGTAATAGACTCCGAGATCGAAGCAGCTGGAGGAGGAACAGTGATCGGTACGGGGGACGGCTCCGAGACTTTTGGGTCTGGAGAGGTCAATTTTCTAGCCAGAGCTGGATCTGAAAGCAACTGCTTCACCACTCTGTCAATGTCCTCATCTGATAGGGTCCTGGAGGGTCTGGTGGAGACTGAAGGAGACCTCCTTCTCTCCAAAATAGGAGATCTCAAATTAGGAGATACAGTCTCGATGTCGGGCAAAATCTTCTGTACCGAAGACTGTCTCAGAACCGATGGAATGGACTGCACCGAAGATGAAGCAGAGTCAGAACCAGATCTCCTTGGTTCTGACACTTTACACTTTTTGGTCGGCTCCGAAGTTGGGGCCGATGATTTTCTTTTTGAAGATTTTGGAGCTGCCTGACCAAGTTCCAGCTGTTCCTCAAAGGAACTGGTCATGAGACCCCTGTCAATAAGTTTTCTCTTCCTTTCATTTAACACTCTTGTACTAAAAGTGTGACAGAAGGTGCAAGGTTCCTGTAAATGGGCTTTGCCCAGACAATATACGCAACTGGCGTGGCTGTCTGCAAGAGACATTTTCTGCACACACCTGTCACATTTTTTGAAACCCAAAGGACGATGATCCTTATCTTTATCTTTAGACATTGTTAAACACTAAAATAAAAGTTTTTTTTATATATATAACAGTCACACACACACACAGGGAGGAAAGGCCTTCTAACTTAAATGGGCACTACAGCCCTCTAATTTAAATGGGCTGTACAGTCCTAAGGGGGGAATAGAGGATTAAACTTTCAAAAAACAGTCGCACAATACAGAATAAACTATTAAAATATATATAAGATAGAAAAAGGTGGTAGAAAAGCACTAAATAAGTAAAAAATCATTTTACTTAGTCAACGAGCCAGTAAGACACAACCTCAAAGCTTTCATGGCAAACGAGATCTGGGGAATTGCCGTGAGGCACCATGGGATAGCGGCTAGCCTCGAGCCAGTAAAAAGCTCTCAAGCTTTAGTACAGGCCGAGTCGGAGACAACCCATCCAGCAAGTATTACTGCAAGATAAGACTACATAATATCATATATTGCATGGGAGCTTTATGGCTTAGAAGTCTTGTTTCATTGTAACTGTTTTAAGGGCAGTTCTAAATACTTTGATGTCCATGAAAGTTTATACTGTCCTGCACTGCTTACAAACAAAGGAATAAAGTGCTATAACTGGAAAAATAAATATCAAACAGTTGAATGCTTGACAACATCTCCAGCCCTTTCAAGAAAATAATAAGAAAACAAAAGGGACAATCAGACTGTTTCACAACTCGCAACCCAAAGGCTGCCTGCAGACCTATAGATGTTTAACCTGTTATGAATGAGAAATTTTTGCCATAAACAGCTTTCTGCTTGACTTTGTTCTTGCCTTACATAGGCTCATAAATGTTTACTAGGCTAACAACCACAAAGGCCTTTTTAAGCCTAGCCATGCATTCCAAATCTCTGACAAGGTACAGAAGAGTTTGTTAAAAAAAAGGTAATGGACTTACCAATAGGTGTCTGTTGTCGAGAAAGTCTATGGTTGTACAGTGGAGCTGTATTGCTTCAGAAGAGTCATGATTTTAAACGCCCTTTAAAGAAATAGTTGCCTTTGTTGAGGAGTTATAAATAATGTACAGAAATTTGCCACCTGTGATATCGCATTCTTGAGTCCATGAACTATTTCTATTTAATACAAGATGTACAGGTACTGCTACCTTATAACTACATAAACGTAAGCATACACACTGTTTACAGAAAAAAAACTTTATGTACTTATTGTATCTCTTAACACAATGTTAACGCCATCTACTGTACAAGACCTGGGGAAAAAAAATGTAGTCTGCATAAATCACACTATATGAAATGCCTGAGTTACAAAAGATCAAAAAAAGTACTTTATACAACATTTTGTCCAGTTATTAAAAGGAAACAATTATGATTCTTCGGAAGGGGGCATCAAGACTATGAAAAGTTGTTTGGCTGTCTGCATTTTTCGGACCTTATTTTCTCAAATCATGATTTCATTTCCTTAAGGAATTTTGGAGTTTATTTATAACTAGTTTGACCCTTCCTTGAGCAGCTTTAAACAACTCCATTGCTTTTTCATGATGTTGCCCTTTGACTCTCACTCCATTTATGGAATTATGTTGGTCTCCTCTTTTTAACCCTCCATGCCTGTCCACAGTACCTCCTGGAATGATGCGAGAGATGTAAATAGGAGAGTTCTGTTCTTTTCTGCCTATGTTAAACCCAAGACCCTCTTCCATTTTAGGTTATTCAACAACCCTGGGATATGAATGTCCTTCACTAGTAGCAAATGCTCTTACTGTTGTCCTGGTAGTAGCATTGGCTCTCACTTCTGGGCTACTATTGATGTCCACAGTCTCATATATGAGCTCATAAACCTCTCAAACAAGATTGTAAAATTTGGTCTTTGTAAAGCTTGTAGCTTCTGGGGAGATACTTCTCCACCTTGTTGCAACTTCTGCAATAGCTCAATTGCCCTGGAAACATCACTCTCCAACCTAACAGGTTCAATGGACTTGCCAGTTGACTGTTTATCACTTAACATTTAAAGCATAATATAGAGGATTATGATCAGGTCTCCGATCATAACTGGCTTGTAGTGCACGGAGTGTGATGATTACACTCCAATATTCAGAAAAGACAAACCAGTTAAGCGTTAAATTGGTGCGAGACTCAACCTTAACAAATGTTAAGCATCTCCTACTGAAGTTGTTAGGATTGGGTCTCGCTCTAAGGCAGTAAAATCTGCTTGTATGGACCAGCAAATAACAGTGGTGTAACAAAAGATTTGTTTCTGACTGCTGTAAGCGGGAATAAGGTGTCCCTTCCTCCAATGAACTTAAAATGTAGCTGGAATAACGGGTCTACTTTACTAACTCGAACGTTCAAAAGTTCGAATGCATCAAGATCGACACATATGCATCGAACTCTTAAACATTCGAAAGTTAATAAAGAAAAATACACAGGAAAAAAAAAAGATGTAGGCAGGGGGGCTTGCACCCCCCACTACTTAAATTTAGCAACTCCGAGATCGCACTACATTGAAGCAAACGGATATCTCCACCTACGGAGATTTCCGTTTACAGTTTTTGACGGCTTGCACTTTCGATGCATATAGGTCGATCCATATGTATTCGCTGTTTTACACTTTTGCGTAAATAAAGTAGACCCAGAATAACTGGATGTGTGTTCACCTGCATTTTTCAAAGGACACCAACTTTGAAACTCAAATGTATGTTATTATCTAGTGACTTCAGTCTTCAGTGGTTTGTCCAAAAAACATGGATTTCATGAGAAACAATCCAAATATATGAAACAATAACCTAGACATTCTGCAAAAATATGGATACCTGAGAAGCTGCATTGTACTGCCTTTCTGATAGTGAACACTAAATGCTTTATGGTTTTGAAAGCCAGAAAATATTTTGTGTTTATTTTCTATTTTACTTTAACTAGTAGTACACAGAGCACATACAACTCCATGCATTACAAAGAATTATGATCTTTTCACTGATCATAACCTAATATTATGTGTTCTTGACATAGATGCCAAGATTCACCTCTCGAGCTTCCTTCTAGAGGGGAATCTGAGCATTCATGTTGAGAACACACTAGGTTTTGCTTGGAAATCTAATACCAGGGGCATACTAATGCGGAAGTGGTGGGTGCAGTCCCCCCGGGTACAAACAATAAGGGGTTGCAACCACTGCATGTAAACCAGAGCTGGATCCTTTAAGGAAGGGCATTCTTCTTTTCTGTGTATGTGCAACCTGCATGCACTGACACATGCACTCTGTTTGCTTACTCCTATTCCATGAGTGGAATTTAAATACAACATGTGGCACCACTACCCCTCTAACACCATGGGGCTTAGAATTGGATTAAGGCCACTTCTCTGTTGGATTAAGGTTTCGTGTGTGTGTTTGTGTGTGTGATGTTCTACTTAGGGATGGCAGGTTAATTAATATCCTCAGGCTCAAACCCTGTACCCTGGTTACAGGAAACAAGAGCCTGAATCTTCTACACCAACTATCAAACTGAGCTTTGGTGCATTCTCAAAGAATTGTAAGCTTCAGTGCATTTTCAAGGAATTATGAGCTTCAAGGGAAGAGATGTTGACTGCTGCTCATGCCAAGTCTGTTTTCAATGTGCAACTGTTCTGCTTCATAAATGGTCATAGCACAGCAGGTAGCATATTTGTTTTTGATGCAGAAAGCTGTGGGTTCTACTCCCACAGCATGTAGATGGATTGCTGCTACTGTGTTGTATTTTAGGAGAAGAGGAAGGGGACTGTGTCCTGTTTTGGATTAGATGCTTAGTAACTATGAACCTGTTGTTGGTTTTCCAGCCATTCCCTGTTGCAATATTACCAGCTTACCTTTTTTTAATGTAACATAGGCGATTACTTCAAGGGGAGCAGGCACTGAATTTGTAGATGAAACACTGAAATGTAACATTGTTTGTTAGCAGCAACCTCTTCATCAGTTACAGATCTTTAATGTGGAATTATTCAGATGACTTTTACTTCTTTGTATATTGACTGATATTGATTCATAGGTTTACAGGTGATTACTAGGTGAATGACACAAAAGCCTTTACAAGCCTAGTCAATAATACCCAGGATATGACAATATTATATCTTAATTCCCCATATATGGGATGGGGTAGTATCAGAGTAGTGGGTCTTTGGGTGTTGCACCCCAGAGTCATTTTAGAGACAGTCTCTGTCCATAAGGAACATAGAGATTACCCCAGGAGTGAATTTATAGTTCCTCATCCATTTATTCAAATTAGTTTTGAAGAGAGTGAGGTACAGGCTTTAAGATGGGAAGATTATTTCACAGATGAGGTAGTATCTGGGATATGAATCTGTCTCTCCAGTAAATTCTGTTAGAGTTAAATAAGGTTCAGGTCCACGGAATGCATAACCTTCGTATATTTTTTCTTGCAAATATGTTACATTTTCATAGGATCATAGGAGGTTACTAGGCTACTGGCCCTGAGGCCCTTATAAGCCTAGCTAAGAGTTTAGCCCATGTTTAGACAAAGCAGCACCCGATGCCCCTGTCCATCAGGGACATGGGTGGAATTCCAGGGGTATATTTTCTGTCTGTCATCCTGTTATCCAGGTTGTGGTTAAAAAGGGGTAAAGAGGTACTCTGCTTGATGTGGAGAGGAAGTCTATTCCATAGATGGGCGAGTCTCTGGGATACAAATCTGTCCCGCCAACATGTCTTGTTGATGTCACAGACCAGGTTGAGGCCACGCGTGTGAGTTACTCAAGTGGAGCTTGACTTGCAGATATGCAGCAATCCCATCAAAGTGGGGTCTGTGATCCCCTTGTATGCCAGACAGAGGTCACCTCTGAGGGGTCGGTATAAAACTGAGTAGAGGGATAGAGCTTTTAGCCTGTGTACTGTAGATGTTTGAGGCCCTGGATTCTCCTGGTGAGGAACCTCTGTGATCTCTCCAGCTGTTGGATGTGCTTTGTGAGGTACATGCGAAAGGGGCATTGTACTCAATAATGGGCTTTATAATGGAAGAGTACAGGGGATGTTATGAACTCGCTGTCCCTGGATGAGATACCCTTACTTATGAGGTGGGCCATGTAGAAGGCTTTCCATACAATGGAAGCAACATGGTGGTCAAAAGTCAGGTTGCTATCAACCTGAGTGTCCAAATCCCTCACAACTGATTGCATGCTTAGGATGCTGTTATTAATGTGATAATTTGTGGGGGTGATGATGATGCATTTTTTGGTATTCAGCTTGAGGCCATGTTTCTGGCACCAGTCATTTGTCTGAGTGAGACCCTCTTGGAGGATATACACATCACTAAGGGAATTGACAGCACCCAGCTTGCAGTCATCTGCAAACTTGGTCAGTCATAGCCCACTGGTTTTGACCTGCACATCAGAAAAATAGAAGTTATGTTCTTGCCATAATGTTCCATGTTAGTTGTCTTCTTCTCGCCTTCTTCTTGCTGGATGGGTTCGGAGCCGACCTCGGCTCCGACTCGGCCACTCTAAAAGCTCGAGAGTTGGTTCCACCGGCTCGAGGCTCCCCTTATATCCCACAATGCTAGGCGTGAGTTACCTCAGATCTCGTTTGTAAGCTAGGCCCAGATTATATCAGTAGCAGAACAACTAGAAATAAAGTCCACCTCTATAAACAAGGGAGAAGAGAAGGGTGACCTACATCCTGATCCAGGAAAATATGCACCGCAGAGCATATACCTAAAGTAAAGAGGTGGTAGAAAGAGAGGTCACAATCAAAACTCCTCTAGGTCTGTCCAGGCCAGGGGGAAGGAGGGTGGGACGCAAGAAGAAGGCGAGAAGAAGACAACTAACGTTATGGTAAGAACATAACTTCTATATGTTAAGTTGTCTATCTCGCCTTCATTCTTGCTGGATGGGACCGCGTCCCTAGCACCTTGTCCCGGGTGGCCTAACGGAACAGACTCCTGAGAACAGTGGAACCAAAGTTAGCTCTATGCCTAGAAGCTAAATCCAACTTATAATGAGAAATGAAAGTGTGAGGAGTAGCCCAAGTAGCCGCTGCACAAATGGTGTCAATAGGCAGTCTGTCTTGGAAGGCTATAGAAGTAGCCAAAGCTCTGGTGGAATGAGCTTTAGGTTTGCTAGGCAGCTTTTGGTGTCTAATTTCATAAACAAGGGAAATCAGAGATGTTAGCCATCTAGATAATGATACCTTTGAAACTGAAAGTCCCTTTCTGCCTTCTGCATAAGAGACAAACAGCTGGTCAGATTTTCTGAATTGTTTGGTTCTATCCAAATAGTACCTTAACTGACGATGAACATCTAGCCAATGCAATTTTTGTTCAGACCTGTTAGAATATTCTGGAAAAACACAGGGAGGTCAATGCTTTGATTTAGGTTAGACACCGAGGCTATCTTAGGTAAAAATTACGGGTTGGTTCAGAAGATACCCTGTCCTTATGGAAAAACAAATAAGGACGTCGACAGCTGAGTGCATGAAGTTCTGAAACTCTTCTAGCTGAAGTAATAGCTACCAGAAAGAGAGTTTTCCATGATAGCAATTTTAAAGAACAGGAGGCTGCAGGTTCGAAAGGGGGAAGAATCAAAGAACTAAGAATTAAATTTAGGTCCCAAGGAGGAGGAGGATTTCTTATAGGAGGTCTGAGTAGATAAACTCCTTCAAAAAGCTTTGCAAAGCTTGTGGGACATTATGGCAGACTCTGAAATGCCCACATGAAAGTTAGAAATAGCTGCCAATTGAACTTTAAGAGTCGAAGGAGATGAACCTGCATGGAAGAGTTCAGCTAGAAAATCAAGGACCATTTGGATGGGAGCAGTGAAAGGATCTACGTCCCTGCCTTGAGCCCAATAGGCTAAACGCTTCCACTTACTCGAATAAATCTTTCGGTGGAAGATTTATGAGAAGCTATCAAAATATCTCGAACAGAGTGAGATATTTGAGGAAGCCTGGCTAAGGTTGGAATTGGAGGAACCAAGCAGTGAGGTTCAGAGAGGGAAGGGAGCGATGAAACTGACCCGACTGATGGATCAAAAGATCTGGAAGTAGGTCCAGATGCCAAGGTCGCCCAACAGAAAAATGATGTAGAAAGGGGAACCAAACCTGTCGAGGCCAGTAAGGAGCAATGAGGATCAACGAGGCCTTCTGAGCGATAGCTTTCTGTATCACTTGAGAGATTAGTGGGAAGGAGGAAATGCATACAGAAGTCCCGGGGCCAAACTTGGACTAGAGCGCCTCTGCTGGGCTGGCCTGGTAAAGGGAATAGGGTGAAATAGTCTCTGCACTTGCTGTTTTGGGGAGTAGCAAAGGTCGCAGCAAGGCTGACCCCACTTGAGAAAAAATTCTCTCACAACAGAGTCTTTCAGAGACCACTCGTGAGGCATGAGGATAGCTCTGCTCAACTTGTCCGCGATTTGATTGGACTTCCTGGGATGTGCGTTGCTATCAGAAACCGCTGAGAAGAAATCGCCCATTGCCACAGTCTGAGTGCTTCTCGACACAGGGGTAGGACCTGGTTCCGCCTTGTTTGTTGATATACCACACTACAGACATATTGTCCGCCTGGATTGCTATCGCTCCCAAGGGAAGAGAGTCTTGAAGGGCTTGCAACGCTAAAAGCACTGCTCTCATCTCTAGAACATTTATGTGCAAGTGGCATTCGTCTGGTTGCCATGTGCCCTGGACAGTTCTGCCCTGATAATGCCCCCACCCGATCAGGGAGGCGTCCGTTGTCAGAGTAGCAACCGGAGGGGGAGGAACAAAGGGTCTTCCCAAGAAGAGCTGAGGGGAAGACATCCACCACAGAAGATGATTCCTGCATGTTTGCGTGATCATAATGGTGTGGGACATCGGAAGTTGCTGGTATGACCATTGTGTGAAGAGCATCCATTGAAGGATTCTCATGTGGAATCTGGCTAATGGAAGCAAAGGTATGGCAGCCGCCATAATCCCCAATACTTTCAGAACTAACCTGGCTTTGACTCTGTTGCTGCTGAAGATGAGCGAGACCAGTTTTTGTATGTCTGTTATTCTCTGATCTGTTAACCTCGCAGACATGTTGACTGTGTCTAGAATTGCGCCTATGAAGGTAATAACACGACAAGGCGACAAAACAGACTTTTCGCAATTTATTGAAATGCCTAAGTTTTGACAAGTGCGAAAGGTGTAGTCCCTGGCCCTTAGAAGAAGATGCTTGGTGGGAGCTGTGAGGAGCCAGTCGTCCAAATATGGAAACACCTGGAATCCTTGACGTCTCAGGTGAGAAGCTACCACTGCCATGCATTTGGTAAACACCCTTGGGGCAGTGGTGAGTCCAAAGGGCAGGGCTCTGAATTGAAAATGACTGGTTCCCAGCCTGAAGCGGAGAAATCTTCTGGAGCGTCTGTTCATTTTTATATGATAGTACGCATCCTGAAGGTCTATAGAGCACATCCAGTTTTTTTTTCCCAATAGGGGAAGGATGGACTGTAGCATGACCATCCGAAATCGTGTTTTCTTGACTGACTTGTTCAAGATACTGAGATCCAAAATTGGTCTCCAGTCCCCTGTTTTTTTTGGAACTAAAAAGAACCTGGAGTAGATTCCGGATCCTTGCTGGTCTGCTGGAACTGGTTGAATTGCTCTTTTTGCAAGCAGCTTTGAAACTTCCAAAGCTGCAAGATCCCTTTGAGCGGGTGGAACATCTGGAAGGGATTTTTTTGATCGGTTTGGAATGCAAACGAAGGGAATGGAATAGCCTTCGGAAATGATGGACTGTACCCACTTGTCTCGAGTTAGGGATAGCCAGGCTTCTGGGTACAGTGACAATCTTCCCCCGACTGCCTCCGAAGGTGGACAGTCAGGCAACACCTCAGGGATGCTGAAAGGGCTTATCGGAGAAAGTTTCTCGATTGCCCTGGTTCTGCGGACCCCCCCTGCCTCTAGGGCTTATCGTCTACCATTGTTGTTCCCCTCTGCCTCTGGCGGGAACCGACTCTGTCGCCAGGCAAAGTCCCTTGAGATTGTTTGCGGAACCACATTTTCCCACTTTTCTGGCCTTTGGGGTAAGGCCTAGAAGGAGTAGAAAAACGGACTCCGACGGCAGAAAGAGTCTTGCCATCAGTCTCGCACCTAGTCAAGGTTTCTTTCACTTGAGGACCAAAAAGAGATGATCCATCAAACGGGGAATTAGTGAACGATGTTTTAAAGGGGTCCGCAAAGTTGCATAACCGCATCCAGGCATGCCTACGTAAGGCCACTCCTGTTCCTGCGGTCCTGCTCGCTCCATCAGCCGCATACGAAAGGAGGCGCATGGAGGAGTTAGCTATGGAGTTCAGGGTAGCCAGCTGAGTGTTCATCTTGTCTTGAAAACCCGCAGCTGTAGGATCCTTCAACATATCACTCGCTTCTTTGATCAAGTCTCTTTGAAGACGAGTAAAATGGCATAGGTAGTTCAGCGAACACATTGCAAAGGTCGCTGACGAGAACATCCGCTTCCCGTACCTGTCCATAGACCTAGATTCCTTGTTAGGTGGATGGACAGGCACTGAAGGATCAGCTAGTTCCTTCTTAGTGGCAGCAGCAACCACCATAGCATCCACAGAAACTCCTTTTGTCAGAAATTGTTTATCTGTTGGTGCCGTGATAAATTTTGAGGGTCTCCTGGGAGTGGGGTCCACTGAATCAGGAGCCATCCATGCCTTTTTTGCTACCACCTGCATGAGGGGGTCAAAGGGGAGACACCCAGGAGGTGGAAGGGCGAGAGCCAAACGCCTCAAGGTACACAGATTCATCCTCCGAAGGGTTGAGGGCTGGCCAATTCCCCTCTGCTTGAGGATTTCTAGAATGTCTGCAAATGAGACATCTTCAGAAGGGGAACGGGGAACCCTCGAATCCTCTAAATCTGTGTCAGAGGTGACGGCTCAGGTGAGTCTATGTGTTTCCTCTTACACTTTCTCTTCCGAGGGGCTCTTCTGCCAAATCAGGAGAGGCCTCGAAGAGGATGAGATCCCACAGGGGATTCCTGAGGAGCTGGCTCTCTGCGGTCTGAGATGAGGGAGTGAGTCGACTTGACCTGAGGCACCGAAGAGGGAGGGGACGGAGCCGACTGTGGAGTTGAACCAGGTTCCAACACACTCCGCATGACCTCGAACGCACCCTGTCAGGCAGAGCCAGAGGTCCCCGCTCCGAAAGCTAAAAACCTCCTCGGCACCGACAGTGATGGCTCGAGGTCGATGTCGGAGCCGAACTCACCAGCGCCGAAGCTCCGAGAGGGAGAGCGGGGTTGGACAAGGGTCCAATGCCACTCACCCCTCGGAGCCGACGAGGGAAGTCCGCCGAGATTCTTCTAAGGAAGAAATCGGAGCCGACGATGGAGCCGAAGACATCTGTATCGGCTCCGACGCTACCACAGTCTCGGTTCCGAACGCCCCGGCTCCGCGCTCAACGGAGTCGGAGGAGGAACATAATCGGGGACAGGGTCAGGCATCGACTGATGAGTCGGGCTCTGAAGCATTTGGGCCAGTGCCTCGGACTTAAGAAGTCGACTCACTACCCTCTGAAGGTCATGGTCCGAAAGCCTCGATGACCTAGAGGAATGAGATCTATGGCTCCGTTCAGACAGCAAGGGAGATGCTGGAGCCGAATGAACGGAGCCAAGGGACGGTGACCTGGACCTCTTTCTAGATGTCGGTTCCGAAGGTCTAGTCGGAACCGACAAAGGAATTTCCAATACCTCGGCTCCAGCCAGAGCTGAGGAAACCACAGAAACTGCAGTCTGAGACTCATCGGCTCCAGCCGGAGCCGATGTAGACGGAGGTTTCGAAGCCTTAGGCCTCGGCTCAGAAGCTGGAGCCGAGGACCTAGAAGCCTTGGAGGGTTTTCCCGAAGGAACAGTAAGGGAACCCTCAGGCTTAAGTAAACCTCTCAAAATAAGTTTATTTTTTTCTTTCCTGCAGGACTCTGGGGCTGAAGCCATGGCATACAGCACAAGAGTCCTGCAGATGTACAGGTCCCAGGCAGTAGACACAAGAAGTGTGACCGTATGTCAGAGACATTTTCTGACAGCACGAGTCACACTTCTTGAAGCCTGAGACCTTTGAGTCTTTAGACATTATTGAAGAAGTGTAACCACACACACACAGTCAAACACACTGATTACACCCTATACAAGTTTAACTCAAAAATTAAAACTGACTATCAAAGTTTTTAAATTCCTGAGAAAAACACACACACACCACTAGGGGATGGAAAAGGCCCGAAGGCCCGAGGGAAGAACTTATAAGTTCTTTGTGGAAAAGGGGATAATAGAAGAGAAAAAGGGACAAAATCCACTAAAGTAAGGGAAATAAGTGTTAAGAATTAAACTAAAGGGGTTTAAGTAGACTAAAATTACTCTACAATAACTCACCAAGAAGCCGGTAGAAACCAAACACCTCGATCGCTGTAGCGGCAAACGAGATCTGAGGTAACTCACGCCTAGCATTGTGGGATATAAGGGGAGCCTCGAGCCGGTGGAACCAACTCTCGAGCTTTTAGAGTGGCCGAGTCGGAGCCGAGGTCGGCTCCGAACCCATCCAGCAAGAATGAAGGCGAGATAGACAACTTAACATGTACATCTCATATACCAGAGGCCCCAAAACCAAACCCTGGGGTTCCCCGCTTGCTACGGGTCTACTGCCTGAGATGGCTTCCCCTATTTTGACTGGTGGGTTCTATCAGTGAGCCAGTTTGCTACCCAGCTGGTAGCATATGGATTGATGCCTAGTTGAGAGAGTTTATCTATTATGCCCGAGTGGGGAATAGTGTCAAAGGCTTTGGCCAGGTAAGGGTAGGTGGTGTGCACCTTCATCCCCTCATGCATGGCTTTGGTGACTTTCTCAAAGTAGTCGGCCAAATATAGCAGACATGATCTCCCCTTGACGAAGCCAAACTGTGTGGGATCAAGTGTTTGGAGCTTGCCAATGTTCTTGTTAATGGGGTCCATGATAATCTGTTCCATGGCCTTGCAGATCAGGCTAGTTAGGCTGATGGGTCTATAATTTCCCAGATCAGTGGATGCTCCACCTTTGTGTAAAGGGATGACAGTGGTTGTCCTCCACTCAGCTGGAATGAAGCCAGTACTCAGCCTTTGGTTGAATAGGGTGCTTAATGGTGCTGTAACCTCCTGCCTGAGTTCACATAAGATGCAGCCTGGGATGTTATTGGGTCCCATGGAGGCTGTATTTTTTGCCTTTGAGAGAGCAGTGATTACCTGTTCCCTACATATAAGGGGAAGGGGCAGGTACTGGGGATGTCCTGATTTACTGATGGGGTGGGACAGAGGGGTAAAGTTTTTGCTGAATCTGTCAGCCAACAAGCTTGCTATATCTATGGCATTTGTATATGCGAACAGATCTGGATGCTTCCTTTGAGATTGCGGACATATGTGAAGAAGGCCTTATGACGGTCTCTAGTAGATGTGGCCATTTTGGAATCGAAGTTTGCTTTGGAGGATTTCACTAGTGCTCTTATTTGCTTGTTCAGGCTAAGGAAACACTACTTCCAATTGGGCAGCTTCTCCTTCTTGGTCTTGGGCAGCATTTTTTTTCCTTTTTTTATAGAGTTTATTTATTGCAGATATCCACCAGACAGGTTTACTGTTCCTTGCAGAGGATGATTTAGTCCTGTTGGGTATTCCTGATTCCATGCATCTATATAAATGCTCGTATAGTGCTTTGGTGTAGTTCTGGATATTGGTGCCAGTTCCTACAGAGGGGGAGGGGCTGTGAAGCTGTTTATACCATCCCTCAGGAGGCTTTAATCAGCTTTGGAGAAGTTTTTATGTCTGATCCTAGCTAGAGGGGATTGGGGGACATGGTGACTTCAAAAGTGACCTCTTTATGGTCTGATCTTACCAGGGAGGATGATACTATAGAGATGCTGCAGTGGTTAGTCATGTTGATAATACCAAGTCCAAGATATTATCACCTCTTGTGGGGGTATTGACTAGCTGTTCCAAGGCATTGGCATTGACAAAATCAAGGAATCTCTGGGCATTTGTGTTCTGACATGAGTAGTTCTTCCAATCTATGTTTGGGAAGTTAAAGTCACCCAGGATCAGGGGAAAAGGGTTGAATCTTGATAGATTCAAACAGGTCCAAATAGGCGGATTGGGCATCGAGTCAGATTTGGGAGCCGGTATCCAACTGTGATTTGAATAGGGGTCTTGTCAATGGTTAACTGCACCTGGAGTGTCTCATGTGCGTCATACTGTTTATCCAGCCTGGAAGTGTGTATGTTTTAATGTATATTGAAACTCCACCTCCTTTGGCTTTACTGCCCACAGTTTGGGGTCTGAATGTATGATAGGATGAGTAACCAGGTAAGGCTGATGTGCTCTCCGCAGCTTTGAATCAGGTTTCTGTGACTGCACAAATGTCAGCATTTTCCAGGGTTAGGAATTCTTCCAAAGAGTGCAGTTTCACGTATAAACTTCCCAGCGTTTTATCAGCATGACCTTTAATTTGTGTTTTGTTGAAATTTTTATGTTGGTAGTTTTAACCTCATCACTTTTCCTAAAAAAGGCACTATAGGGGAGGCAAGAGCCTTAGCCAGAAGCCTGAAGCCCAGGTGAGACAGATCCATGCCATCTCTGGCAAAGCATCATGGTCTGTCGATCATATCTTCCCAGTCTGTCAGCTACTGGATCACCTTGGAATGACACCAGAAACTAAGCCAATTGTTAAAGTCAATCAGTCTCTGTTTGTATTGAGGCATCATTCTGGGTGACGGCAGAATGCTGCTTAAGGTTAGGGATATACCTGCCTGGGACACAGTCAACAAGCTCAATCATGTCTCTCTTCATATAATCCACAGAGGTACGTCACAAGTCATTCACACCAACATGGACTAAGACAGAGCCATAATAGTACCTGCTGTTGAGAGACTTGAGTGCGTATGTGATATGGCGGAGTCTGGCACCTGACAAACAACTAACCATGACCTTCTCCTTATCCAGCCTGGTGAGTCTCCTATGACTAATATGTTGGGTTTATGGTGAAGCCTTAGTGGCTGTGAGGCACAGGTGTGTGGACTATGCATGGTATGTGGTGTGGAGGGCTGTGGAGATTGGGTGTGTTTTTGCCTCGGAGGTCTCCTTTGTTTGGGTATGTTTATGTGCAGGACCTCTGCATATGTAGGTGTGTGTTGTGTAGGTGTGGTAGGTGTTTGAGGTGTAGTGATTGTGTTGACAACCTTTTCGGTGCCAGATATACTGGCTTAAGAGGGAGAGAGCTTGGACTCGAGATTCCTAATGTAATTGCATCTCTCACAAATTGTGTTTCTAGGTGGTAGAATTAGATGGTTGTCCATGTACATGAGGCAGTTGCTACACAGTCTCTGGATGCCCATATCAACCAGACTGGCAGGAGAAACTGTAGGAAACTGTCCATTCATATTTGCCAGAATCTGAGGGAGAAAGGCCAGGGAGAGCTAAGAGGTGGGCCTAATGCTCATGTGCTTAAACCAAAACTAAGAGCTTAGAATAACACTTAACAATTTAGACAGGCTATAAACAAGCAGTAATAAATGCAACATAAAAGATCCAGTTGAACACTCTAGAGAACAGGCAGCAAGTAGCAGGAAAAAACAAAGCAAGATGAAGTAACAGAGTAGTAGGAAGAAACACAAATTAGAAAAATATAAGCAGCTGAATAAAGTGTTTTTTTTTTATATATATAAAATGGAAAGGGAGAGAGCAGGAACCAAAGATATTTCAAGGTTAAGGGACTAAGGGGTTTGGCCTTCCCAAATGATCTCTGTATTAGGTAGAATAAGCTAAAGAGATGGGACTGGGTTGGGTCAGAGAATGCTTTGTAAGTGCATAGTTAGGTACATGCAGAAGGGAACATTGTACTTGATCATGGGCCTGATGAGGGCCGAGTACAATGGCAGTATGACTTCCTTTGATCTTGATGCCATGCCTTTTATAAGTTAAGCCACACAAAAGGATTTCCTCACTGCTGTAGCTACCTAGTGGTCAAAGTTTAAGTTACTATCTGTGTTCCTAGGTCCCTCATCACTGGGTCTACTTCTAAGGGTGTGCTATCAATATTACAAGTTGCAGGGATATCTGATTAGCCAAAGGGCATGATTACACATTTTTTAGCATTTAGTCTAAGACCATGGTTTTGCCACCAGATGCTTATCATTTTAAGCCTGTTTGTAGGATGTCAACATTGTTTGGGGATTCATTGATCGCTCCCAACTTACAGTCATCAGTGAACTTCGTGAGCCAAATGCCTCCAACATTGTCCTTCAGCTCAGAGAGGAATGTACCAAATAGGAGGGGGTCCCAACACGGAGTCCTGTGGAACACCACTAGTAATAGGTTTCTTATTGGAAGTGGATTCACATATCGGACAATATGGGTCTTGACAATGAGCCATATTGCTATCCATCTGACATTGCAGTGGTTTATGCCTAACTCAGTAAGTTTATCTATGATCCCTGAGTGGGGGATTGTGTTGAAAGCTTTGGTTTGCATCTAAAGCTTTGGCTAGGTCTAGATAAGCAGTGTGCACTGTTTTACCATCATCCATGGCCCTCATGACTTTCTCGTAGTCCACCAGATTCAACAGGCAAGACCTCCATTTGACAAAGCTAAATTGAGTCTAGTACAGTGTTGGGAAAGTTCCTGTGTTGTTACTGATCATGGCCTTGCAGATAAGACCGATTAAGCTTATGGGTCTGTTTGAGTGGCCTTTCATGGTTGAAATGTTCGGAAATAGGCAGTTTTGTTATTATTGGGTCATATGTTTTGTTTCATTGCATATTGAAAAAATGTTCAAAACTACAAATTTAAAACACACTCTAACAAGTGGTACTGTACTATACAAGGAATATAATTTAATACACTCAGGCAGTGGCTCAAAGAACGCATGCATGTTTGCATGGTTCTAAAAATGTGTACAAGGGGCCTGTGGTTTGAAAACAGCCTAAAGGTAAATTTTATCCACCTCTGGCCAAAAGCATTTTCTTTGAATGAGTGTTTCAATACCATTTCAATGAATGCACTATATAAGCACTTACACGAGTGCATGGATTGTGCTATCCCTAATAGAAACAAGATGCTATCCTCCAAAAAAAGGAAGCCAATCTGGTGGTCCCCTGTCATAAACAAACTCTACAACAGAAGCAAGAAACTGTTGCAAAAAAGAACAAAATCCCATGATTGAAGGAACTCCCTGGTCAGCCTCAGTGAGAAGCTGAGATCCCTCATAAAATCCTCCAAAGTTAGTTACGAAAACAAAATCGCCACTGATTCTAAAGACAACCACAAAGCATTCTATAGCTATGTCAAGAATCTCAATGGCAAAACTCAGATCTGCTCTGAGTTATAGCACAATGGCACTAAATGTACAGAACCAACTGATATTACCAACATCCTGGCAGATAGATAGGTTCAGTGCTAACTTTACCCCCTAAAGGGCCCATCTCTATGGTGGAAGAATGCAAAGTTCCTGTAAGCACGGCTGCACAGGTAAAAACTACACTCTCCAAAGCCAAGAATCCAGCATCCATGGAACCTGACAACATCCCAGGCTGCGTTCTACATGAACTACAGAATGAACTAGCACCCCACCTAAGCACCATGTTCAAGCATAGCCTCACCTCAGGCTTTCTGCCCACTGAATGGTGCACAGCGACGGTTATCCCACTCCACAAAGGGGGAGCCACCACGGACCCTGGAAACTACCGCCCCATTAGCCTAATGAGCCTGGTCTGCAAGGCAATGGAATGTATCATCATAGAACTTATATCAAAGACATTGGTAATCTCCAAACTCTGGACCCCACCCAGTCCGGGTTTGTAAAAGGTAGATCATGTCTCCTAAACCTGACAGACTTTTTTGAAGCAGTCAACAAAGCTGCAGACAAGGTTAAGGTGGTTCACACAGCCTATCTAGATCTCGCCAAGGCTTTTGACACCATCCCCCACTCAGCAATTATAGATAAACTCACTAAACTAGGTATAAATCCCTATGTCACAAGATGGGTTGCCAACTGGCTCACTGACAGAACCCACACTGTGAAAGAAGCAGACTACAAATCCAACTTCAGACCAGTGACAAGTGGAGTACCACAGGGTTCATTCCTGGGTCCTCTCCTGTTTAGTATCTATTTTGCTGAAGTACAGGCTAACACAGAAAGTCTTTGGCTAACAAAGTTTGCAGATGACTGCAAACTAGGAGCCATAATCAAAACACCTAACGATGTAGACCTCCTACAAAAGGGCCTCACTGAGACAGATGACTGGTGTCAAAGCCATGGCCTCAAGCTCAATGCCAAAAAGTGCACTGTCATCCTCTTTGGTAAAAACTCTGCATCCATGAACTACCACATAGGTGGTAGTCTACTTAACACCGAAAGTGTGATGAGACCTTGGGACACAGGTGGACAGTAGTCTCTCCTTTGATAATCACATTGCCACAGTAGTCAGGAAATCCTTCTACATGGCATACCGCAACACAAAAGTTTTCTCATCCAAGAAAAAAGAGGTCATTGTTCCCCTCTACTTGTCACTCATAAGACCCATTATAGAATACAACGCCCCTTTTGGTCTGTACCTCACAAGACATCTACAACTGGAAAGGCTGCAGAAATACCTCACAAAGAGGATTACCGGCATCAAACAGATGCCCTACACAGACAGTCTCAAAAAACTCCAGCTTTACTCCATCCCATATCGCCTACACAGAGGCGATCTCTGCCTAACATACAAAGCTATGTCAAACCCAGAGCTGTTGAACATGCTCCCCTTAAATAAATCCCTATCCCTCGTGCTACACGCTCTAGGGACCTAAATCTTTGCCACCACAATAAACAGAACATGCTGGAGGAATTGATTCCTGTCCCAGAGACTTCCCATACTCTGGAACAAACTACCTAGCTATATCAAACAAAGCTCCTCATTAGCACTCTTCAAGAAAAATCTTGATGACTGGATGGGAAATAGAAAATTCACCCCGGGGATCACCTCTGTGGCTCTGCTCAACAGGGGCACAGGAAAATAATTTTCTTGGGTGGCAAAAGTCACAGTACCTTATTGGCTAGGCTTATATAGGCCCTAGGGCCAATAGACTAGTACCATCCTATGAACCTATGTGAGTTTCAAAGGCAGAGAAGTTTACTGTTGATGCTAAGTCTTTCATTGTGAAACTGTATTTTTTAGCAAATATCTATCAGTGTTTGCGCTATAAAATTTGAAATAAAAGTTTTAAATTAAATCCAAATATCTTTAATCATTGTAGAAGTTAAAACACAAATAGTACGCATACTGATAGGTTTGAACAATATTTATGGCAACTGGGGAAAAATAACCAGATAATGTGAGTGTGTGCGAGTGTGTGTGTGTGTGTGTGTGTGTGTGTATGTCTGTGTGTGTGCTTGTGTGTGTGTGTGTGTTTGCATTTGTTTAAATATTTTAAAGTTTGGCTAGTGTGTGTGTGCGTGTGCACGTGCGTGTATTTGTTTAAATATTTTAAAGTCTGGCTAGTGTGCGTGTGCATGTGCGTGTATTTGTTTAAATATTTTAAAGTCTGGCTAGTGTGTGTGCGCGCATGTGCGTGTATTTGTTTAAATATTTTAAAGGCTGGCTAGTGTGTGTGTGTGCGCGTGTATTTGTTTAAATATTTTCAAGTCTGGCTAGTGTGTGTGTGTGTGTGCATGTGAGTGTATTTGTTTAAATATTTCAAGTTTGGCTAGTGTGTGTGTGTGTGTGTGTGTGTGTGTGTGTGTGTGTGTGTTTGCATTTGTTTAAATATTTTAAAGTCTGGCTAGTGTGTGTGTGTGTGTGTGTGTGTGTGTGTGTGCATGTGTGTGTATTTGTTTAAATATTTTAAAGTCTGGCTAATGTGTGTGTGTGTGTGTGTGTGGTGTGTGTGCGCATGTGCGTGTATTTGTTTAAATATTTTAAAGTCTGACTAGTGTGTGTGTGTGTGTGTGTGCGTGCGTGTGCATGTGCATGTATTTGTTTAAATATTTTAAAGTCTGGCTAGTGTGTGTGTGTGTTTGTGTATATGTGCATGTATTTGTTTAAATATTTTAAAGTCTGGCTTGTGTGTGTGTGTGTGTGTGTGTGTGTGTGTGTGCGCGCGTGTGTATGTGTGTGTATTTGTTTAAATATTTTAAAGTTTGGCTAGTGTGTGTGTGTGTGTGTGTGTGTGTGTGTGCGTGTGTGTTTGCATTTGTTTAAATATTTTAAAGTCTGGCTAGTGTGTGTGTGCGCGTGTGTGCATGTGCGTGTATTTGTTTAAATATTTTAAAGTCTGGCTAGTGTGTGTGTGTGTGTGTGTGCGTGTGCTTGTATTTGTTTAAATATTTTAAAGTTTGGCTAGTGTGTGTGTGCGCGTGCGCGTGCGTGTGCATGTATTTGTTTAAATATTTTAAAGTCTGGCGAGTGTGTGTGTGTGCGTGTGCTTGTATTTGTTTAAATATTTTAAAGTTTGGCTAGTGTGTGTGTATGTTTGTGTGTGTGTGTGTGTGTGTGCGCATGCGTGTGCATGTATTTGTTTAAATATTTTAAAGTCTGGCTAGTGTGTGTGTGTGTGTGTGTGTGTGTGTGTGTGTGTGTGTGTGTGTGTGGTGTGTGTGTGCGCATGTGCGTGTATTTGTTTAAATATTTTAAAGTCTGGCTAGTGTGTGTGCGTGTGTGTGCGTGCGTGTGCATGTGTGTGTGTGCGCGCGCATGTGCATGTGCGTACTTTTGTTTAAATATTTTGAAATTAGATATTCATATTTTTTCATTGTACTCGTCTGCCGTCTTATTGCTTTGGTGGGGAAGGTAGCTAGCTGGGCTATGGATTAAAATAACTTGCCCTTTCACTTGCTTAGCTGAAATTCTGCCATTAAGGCTGGCAAGTGAATAATTTGTTAATAAACTGGAATATTGTTATCCTTTCCTTGTGGGAGGGTTGGCCAACTGTACTGTGGATGAATGTAACTTCTTTTCACTTGGTCAGTTTAAATTTCACCCATAAGGTGCATGTGTTTGAATAAATCTGAATAATTTATGTTTTTTTTCGGGGTTGGCAGTAACTTGCCCTTTTCAAATTATTTTAAAGGCTGGTTAGTGTACATTTGTGTGAAACTGAATTTTTTTTTGGATGGGGGGGTGTTTGCTGTGCTATGGGAATTTTATCCTCTTTATGTGCTTAGCTTAAAGTCTGGTATTAATAGCTGGCCAGTGAGCCTTTTTGTGAACTAAACTGGAATATTTATCCTTTTTTTCCTTGGGATTGGGTGGCTAGCTAATTTGTTGATGAAATAAGTGGTGCTCAGTTTAAAGTCAGGCATTAACGGCTTGTTTGTGCATTTGTGTGAAATAAATTGGAATATTATATGGAACACATTTGAAACTTTTCCCAGTTTTAAGAATGTTTTTGTATTTGACCAATATGTTTGGTCTACAAATTACTCTCATATTGTTTGCTTAGCTTATAGTATACCTTTATATAGTGTGCATTTGCATGAAAAATGCTACCGTCTTTACTCTCCCTCTCTCTCACTCTCTCTCTCTCTGGCTGCTGTATTTGTAAAACCAAGTTAAAACTGTTCCTGACTTTGCAGAATGTCCCTAAGTTTCCTTCATCTTGATCTGTTCCTAATAGAATTTGGGGTCAGCTGTCGAGATAAGTTATAAAATCTCAAAAATAATAGGTCAGCTCTTAAGGGTATGTTGTCAATGTCAATGAAACAAAACTCGAGGCACACCACAACAAACGGCGCCAACCTGATGAAAACCTTTTTATTCACACAAAGAGCACAGAAAAATGGCCAGTAAGCAATTTCACGTTTCTCTGAATGCTTCTTCAGACTTAAAAAGTACTCCTTTTATAGTACATCAATATAAAGGCAGGTTTAACCAGCATGCACCAATCAAAATCATCCCATTACATTGTTAATTAATGCAGTAATCAAAAATCTATTAAATCAGCTCTGCCTTGTAATGCTTACAATACTGAAGTATGTAGTGTCATAACAATGCATATAGAAAGCATATGCAAATGTGTGCATGCAATAAAAACTAATATATATATATATATATATATATATATATATATATATATATATATATATATATATATATATCTATGTGTATACGCGGTGGTGGTGTTGCGGTAGTGTTGTCGCCTCACAGCAAGACGCTGTCCGGTTCGATTCTCAGCTAGAGCGTCTTCTGCGTGGAGACATGCGTGAATGGGTGTACCTTTGTTGAAGGTTGTGCGTCAGGCCTGGCAAGCCAGTACGTAAAAATCAACTGCCAATCATTAGCGGACCGGAGTTCCGCTGTGGCGACCCCTAACCGGGAAAAGCCAAAAGACACAAACAAACAAATATATATATATATATATATATATATATATACTAACTAATAAAATGTGCATAGAAAATATATATAACAAGATACAACCATTGACATATAAAATATGGGCATTTATATTATATAAATGTCCTACATCTAAAACATGTTTATTCTAGCCATTTAACATTCATAATGTCAGATAAATTTCATTACCATAAAAATCTGCTATTCCATATAAAAACTACTATTCCATAAAAGCTTCATACTCGTGTATATATAAAAACATGTATTCATACTTGTGTACCAAGGTAATAAATAGGGGTCTGCCCATTAAAAGTGACTAGTGAGTAAGGGGTCTATGTGGCCATTATTTTGTTTCATTTCATGATTATTACTGAAAACAATTGTCATTGAGGAGGGGTATAAAAAAAAAAATTCTGCTCCAAGTTAAGTATGCTAGGTACGTCACTGCCTGATGATAACTTTTTGTAGTGTATCGAGCAGAGACAGCAGGCAGAAAGATGGCTGCTTTTAGTTGTGCTGGTGTAATTTGATGGTCAATAATGGCAGGTTTAACTGCCTAGCACCATACATAATCTTTAACAATTGAAGCAGGGGGTGCTTAAAATTTAAGATTGGTTCTCTTGCTACAGAAGTGCTTAACTGGTTTATCTTTTTCTGGATATTGCAACATAATCATCATAGTCCATACACCACAATTTCGTTAGCATAATATTTTAATTGGACTTGAACTTCATTAGCTTGAAAACCTAGAGAATCACATATTGTATTTAAGCTTTTAATCAGCTTCTTCTTCTTCTGGGATTGATAATGAAGTTAGCCTTGTAGCAGGGTTTCAGCCATTACTTAAAAAGCCAGTTTCTTTTAAAAATAAGAGCTGAGAAAACAGATTTTTGCTTCTATATTTTGCAGTATAGATCACAGTATGGAACCAGCGTGAAAATATTCTCATTTACTTGTTTGAAATGCAAATTTAAATAATTTCTTGTCAGTTTGTTGTCCTTAAGCGGCAACATTGCTGCTCAGTACATGATGGCACAATCATTTCAATTGTATGTTTTACATAAGATAAATGATTTCTCCCTTCTCAGAGTTTGAAAGCAGAGTCTGACCTATAACAGTACACTCCCCATTGTGGTTTATGGCTCTCTGCAGCAAGTGTACGTAAAATATGCAAATAAATACAGAAGTAATGCTGTAACTGGCAAAAATAGATTATTACATTGCTGAATGATGAACAATGCCAGTGGCAAATTCACTGAAATAATAAGTAAAATGGCTCTGAGGTTCTTGTACACTATAAAACTCAGGGACTGCTGGGAAACAAGGGGAGTTCAAGGGGCTAAGCACTGAGAAGCTATTATCGTTCATGCTTTTGTTATTGGATTTTGTTAGTATTATTTTAATGCATTCACTAATTTACTATGCTTTAGTTTTACATTTAAAGTGAATTTGTTTAATTTATTACAACTCTAAGCAATGATCACCTCATTTCTAAAAACTCTCATAACTACATGCTGCATTTAATCTTTTTGCCTTAATGACATTGTGTAAATCTGGGCAGAGTATAATCAGCATGCTTTCATATCAGTAGACAGTGCTTCTTCATAATACTACTGTCAGAATTATCTACAGTTATGCTATATGTGAATTTTTCTAGTCTGAAACCAGGTCATTGCTGAAAAATTACCCTATGGTCTAGTTGTATGTTTAATAAAATAAATAATTTAACAGGCCTTCATTTGACTGCTACATAGATATTATTTAAAAACTGACTGCGGCAGTAATTAAGGGTCCATTCCGGTTTGCTAATAAAATTACATTTTATGTATCTATATATGTAAGGGGGTGTTTGTAGAATTCTGGAAAAGGACTATATTCTTTATGTGTCCTTGTTAAGTTTTACATGACTGAACACTGAAGTGTACAAAAATGTAAATATTATGTGCATTTCCTTTTAAAATAGTTATTGGAAAAGTGCTCGATTTAGGACAGGCAGGGAGAAAAACTGTGACACCACTTTATAAATGGGCAAGCTGTCACTTTCAGATCATCAGTGCTCTCAGGTGACAATCTTAATTATTTTTGGCAATGTAAATTATTTTAATCTGGTTTTAGTTGCAAGTATTAAGTTGCAGTACTATGCTCAGTTCTACCATTTGAAAGGTAAAAATGTACAATACCCAAAAGAGCAATTATCTATCTGTAGTAGTAATAATGATAATAATATTGAAGTGACTGAAGACATTTCATTTTTTATCAAGTCTGTTTAAATTATTCAGTCTATTAGTTCATTAATTTTGCTAATGTATTCAGCAATTGCTCTTTATAAAACACATTTAGTCTGTTTCCATTAAAACTTTCACTGAAACTCTGTACAGTTCCCCTAGCAAAAGAATTGCTTGTATATTTTTTTTTAAATTCTCACTAATAGATAGGCTAGCAAACATGTTGCTGTTACCCAAGGCCAACGTTATACCATCTCTAGGCCTCTCTTTGCTGCTTTACGGATTCCCAGGACCATTATAGTTTCCTTTTGACATCCCATTCCCAGTTTGATTAGGTGTGTCTGTGCTCAAAGTTTGCCATAAATCTGTACTCGGGTATTTTTTATTCTGAGTGGATGTCCTGAGACTGAGGCTTGACCGGTCTCACAATGTGCAGGGCTGCACTTGTGAGAGGAGGACAGCTTAACCGGGCAGCATTAGTTCCAGCCTGCCTTTGCTAGAACCTGTTTCAATTTTGTTTCTGCTAGAAGCTAACTCCCAACATGGCTTCAGGCCAAATCACAGTACCACATCAGCCCTACTATCCTTTTCTAATACCATCAATAACTTCAGAAACAATAATAAACTATCATCTGCTCTTTTCTTAGACCTCTCCAAGGCCTTTGATATGGTGAACCACATTCAACTCCTCCATACATTAAAAAAAACTATCACTCAGCAATTCCACGCTGAAATGGTTCCAATCCTACCTGTCCAATAGGCAACAGGCTGTTCTATGGCAGGACAAATTATCTACATGCCTACCTGTTACACTTGGAGTTCCCCAAGGATCTATTCTTGGCCCTCTTCTCTTCACTATCTTTGTTAATGACCTGCCCACAATCACCCCATGCCACATGCATTCAATATGCAGATGATTCGACTATCATCAGCACTGCCTCCAACCTGGCAGACCTCACTGCTTCAACCCAAGACACCTTCAACCTAATAGAAAAATGGTTCTCAAGTCGACAACTAGTTCTCAACCCCAACAAAACAAAACTACTTACTTTCTCACCCACTAACAAGACTCTTCCCCACCTTCTCTATTACATCCTCCAATGGAATCACTATATCACCAGAAGCTCACACAAAGCTATTAGGTGTTACGATTGATAACTCCCTTAAATTTGACACCCATTTCAATCTTACCATCAAAACCGTCAATAAAAAGCTTGGCTCTCTATAAAGTAAAACACTTTCTCACTCCTCATGCTAAAATTACAATTGCCAGCACACACCTACTATCAACTCTTTTCTATGCCTCCCCCCTCTTTACAAACCTAAACAAGACAACCCTTAACAAACTTGCTTCTTGTTACAATCACATAGCTAGATTTGCCACAAATTCCACCTTTAGAACGCACCACTGCACTAACTTGAAGCAACTAGGGTGGTTAGAGTTTTCCAGCCAACTCCATTTCAACCAACTCAAAACGGCTCACCAGATACTGTATCACCCAGAGAAAACACCAGCTCTGAAAATTAGAAGTTATGTACTCACCATAACGTTCCATCTGAGTAGGTGTATTCATTTGTCTGCAACCTGTGGGTTATGGATCCGATATCGGATCCGAACCGGCATGGTTTACCAGCTATGGGTCCAAGCTCTCAGCTCCTCCCCTCACCCATAATGCCCTGCTCTACCCTCATGACCTCAGATCGTGTTTTCCAACAGCAAGAACACCCTGAAAAGGGTAACATATAATATGCAGGAAACTGAAAGGCCAGGGGGATAGGAGGGCGGGATGGTTGCAGACAAATGAATACACCTACTCAGATGGAACGTTATGGTGAGTACATAACTTCTAAATCTGAAGTAGGAGATTCATTTGTCTGCAACCTGTGGGACAGAGTCCCCAGCTACCTGAATCTTGGGCGGCCATCATGGAAGGATATTCCGGAGCACCGCGGAGCCAAATGATGCTCTACCCCTAGATGCAAGATCCAACTTATAGTGGGAAATAAAAGTATGAGATGAAGCCCACGTGGCTGCTGCACAAATATCATCTAGAGGAATCTTAGCCTTAAAGGCTGCCGAGGTAGATACTGACCGGGTTGAATGGGCGTGTACACCCTCCGGTGTGGGCCTTCCTGAAGCTTGATAAGCCAATAAGATACACTGTGAAATCCAGCGAGACAGAGAAACCTTAGAAATTGGCTTGCCCAAATTAAATTTAGCAAAGGAAATAAACAACTGGTCGGATTGCCTATGACCAGCCGTTCTGTTTAGATAAAATCTAAGTTGCCTGTGAACATCTAAGGAGTGAAGCTTGTATTCACCTTTGTTTTCATATTTAGGAAAAAAAACAGGGAGGTTAATGGATTGATTAATGTTTGCTTCAGAAGCTACTTTAGGAAGAAAGGACGGGTTGGTCCTGAGGTAAACACGGTCCGGATGAAATACCAAGTAAGGAGGTTTAGCTGATAATGCTTGGAGCTCTGAAACCCTCTTGGCCGATGTAATGGCTACTAAAAAGGCTGTCTTGAAAGACAAGGGTTTGAGATCCACCCTAGCTGCTGGTTCGGGGCGGTCAAGGCCTGGAGAACTAAGGAGAGGTCCCAAGGAGGAACCGCTTGTTTCACAGGGGCCTGAGAAGGAAAGTACCTTTAAGGAAAATTTTACACAACTTGGCTGACATGAGTGGACTAGAGTCATGACCAATGTGATAATGAGAAATTGCCGCCAGTTGTACTTTGACTGTGGAACTGCTGGCACCATCGTTAAAAAGAGTGGTTAGAAAGTCAAGCACTAAAGGGAGAGGAACCGTGAAGGGATTCAGGCCTTGCCGCTCCGCCCACAAAGAAAACCGCTTCCACTTGCTGCGGTAGACTTTCCTAGTGGACGGTTTATGAGCTGCCACCAGGATAGCCTTAACAAGTGACGAAATACCGGGAGTCCTGATCAAGAGTGGAACTGGAGCAGCCAAGAGGTCAGCTTCAGGTTGTCCAGGTTCGGAGGAGATATGCAGGATGGGTGGGATATCAGATCCGGAATGGGATCTAGAATCCAAGGAGGATTCACCGAGTGAGACCTTAGAAAGGGGAACCAGATCTGTCGAGGCCAAAACGGAGCAATGAGAATCATTCTGCAACCCACCCGAGAGGCTTTCTGAAGAACTTGGAGCATCAGAGGCAAGGGTGGATAAGCGTACAGAAGACCGGGTGGCCAAGCATGCACCAGAGCGCCTCTTGGAGAACCTCCTGGAGGGGGTATCAGAGCGAAAAACTGTCGCACTTGGTGTTTGAGGGAGAGGCAAAAGATCGCATGAAGGAGTTCCCCATCGGCGAATATGCGCTCCGCTACTTGAAAATTGAGAGACCACTCGTAAGGGGTCAGAATGGTGCGACTGAGCTTGTCCGCCAGGATGTTGGACCGACCCGGAATGTGCGTTGCTATTAGAAAGCGGTTGGTGGAGATTGCCCATTCCCAAACTCTCATGGCTTCTCGACAAAGGGGTAAGACCTTGTTCCCCTTGCTTGTTGATGTACCAGACAACAGACATGTTGTCCGATTGAATTGCAATTGTTCCCAAGGGAAGAAAGTCCTGAAGTGCTAGCAACGCTAAGAGCACTGCTCTCATCTCTAGAACGTTGATATGCAGTAAGGTCTCTGAATCGCTCCACGTGCCTTGGACGGTCCGCCCATAAAATGCCCCCACCCGAGGCGGGAGGCGTCCGTGGTCACCGTGGCGAGAGGGGGAGAAGCACAAAATGGGCGGCCTCCGTGGAGATCTGGGGAGTGAATCCACCACAGGAGGGACCGCTTGCAAGCCTTGCTGATCGCAATGGGATGTTGCATAGGGAGAGCAAGGTATGACCATTGTACTACGAGAGTCCACTGGAGGATGCGCATATTGAGCCTGGCAAGAGGAAGAAGTGCTATAGCAGACGCCATGGAACCTAGAGCCCTCAGGACCAACTCCGCCGGAACAGAACTTGAGTGGAGAATGGCCCGCACCTGGAGCTGCAGATTTTGAACTCTGTCTGCAGCGAGGAAGGCTTTTAAACTCCTTGTGTCTAACCTGGCCCCTATAAAATCTAAGAGCTGTGTGGGCGCCAGGTTGGATTTCTTTGTATTTATTGTAATGCCCAGAAAGGGAGCAAGATGGAGAAAGGAGTCTTGCGCCAATAGTAGTAGATGCCTTGTTGGGGCGGTAAGAAGCCAGTCGTCCAGGTAGGGGAAGACCTGCACCCCCTGAAGCCTCAGGTGGGCCGCTACCACTGCTAATACTTTGGTGAACACCCTGGGGGCTGTGGTGAGACCAAAGGGAAGGACCCGGAACTGGTAGTGACTGGCTCCCAGCTGGAAGTGGAGGAACCTCCTGGAGCGCCTGTCCATCAGGATGTGGTAGTACGCATCTTTGAGGTCTATAGAACACATCCAGTGATTTTCTCCCAGAAGGGGGAGAATAGATTGCAGAGTGACCATTCGGAATTTTTCCTTGGGGACTGCCAGGTTCAAGAGAGAAAGGTCTAGAATTGGTCTTAGTTCCCCGTCTTTTGGCACTAAAAGAACCTGGAGTAGAACCCTGATCCGATCTGGTCTGGGGACGGGCTGGATGGCTCTTTTCTTTAGCAGATGGCCAATTTCTGCCAAAGCGGCCTCCCGTTGACCGGGTGGAACGTCTGGGAGGGACTTCAACTTTGGTAAGTGACGAAAGGGGATGCAGTATCCTCTGGATATGATTTGGAGAACCCAGCGGTCTGATGTTATGGACTCCCATGCCGCTAGGTGCCCCGAACGTCCCCGACTGCCTCCAGAGTGGAGCAGCCGGGCAACCCCTCAGGGTTGCTGCGCAGGCCGTTCAGAGAAAGGTTCTCTGGACCCGAAGTTCCTGGGAGCCCCTCTGCCTCTAGGGCGGCGTCCTCCCTGTCCTCCTCTGCCACGGAAGGACTGGTTGTCCGGAGCAGGCTGGGATTGCTGCGACTTCCGGAACCACATCTTCTTCTGACCCTTTTGGTTCCTAGAGTAGGGCCTCTGGGGTGCAGAGAAGCGGATTCCGGCGGCAGACAGCGCCTTCCCGTCCTTCTCGCTCTGGGTCAAAGTGTCGCGAACGGTTTTGCCAAAGAGGCAGAACCATCAAAGGGGCATTCGCAAATGACGCTTTGAAGGGCTCAGAAAAATCAGTGACGGAGCCAGGCCTGGCGCCCAGTGACTAGGCCTGCCCCTCGGCTCTAGCGCCTTCTGTAGCATGGGAGAGTAGCCGCATAGAGGTATTAGTAACTGATCTAAGAGTGGCCATGCGGGTGGAGTGCAGCATTTTGTCCTCCTCCGACATGGACTCTGGGGGAGATGCAGCGTATTCTTTAATGAGATTTCGCTACATCCTAATGACGTGCCAGGTAGTTCAGCACCCTTACCGAGAAGGTCGCTGAACTAAACATCCGCTTCCCCAAGCGGTCCATCATCCGAGACTCCTTGCTCGGGGCATGGACTGAGGGACTCTCCTGTGCAAGTTCCCTCTTGGTGGCCGCCGTCAACATGGCATCTACCGGAGGCCCCTTACTCCAATGGGCACGGTCGGACGGTGGGCTGAGGATCCTATCGGGCCTCTTAGGGATTGGCTCCACGGTGTCCGGTTCCTTCCACGCCCTGGTGGTAATGAGGTCCTCCAGGGGGTCGGCAGGAGGGGACACCCAAGAGGTAGACGGGCCCGCTTCAAATGCCTCCAAGAACACGGACTCGTCCGAGGAAGACTTGGGCAGACCCCCTTATACGGAGCATTTCCATGATGTCCCAAATGAGACATCCTCGGGGTGACCGAGGGGAGCGTTCCCCTTCCTCCAAGTCCGTGTCTTCCGTGAGAGACTCGGGGGAGTCAATGAGCCTCCTTTTGCACGTATGCTTGCGAGGAACATCCTCTGGGGGGCTGTCAGAGGACTCCTCACAAGCAGCAACCTGTTCCAGGGGAGCAGCTTGGGGCACAGAAGCGGGCTGTCCCAAGGGCCGGATGGTAGAAGCCTGACCCAGTGCAGAGGGAGCGCGGGACGGAGCCGAAACAAGTGCCGGGGGTCCGGAGACCCTCAACAAGGCCCTCTCCACTACATCAAACGCCGAAGGGGAGCCGACCTCGACCAAAGGATCCGACAATCGGCTCCCCCTCGGATCCGAAGAGTGGATCGGAGCCGGCGCCGAAGCGCTCGGATCCGAAGGGACAGTGCGCTCCGACACTGACGGCGCCGAAGGAGTACTGATCCCCCCGGATCCGAGGCTCGGGTCCAGGCTCCGAGAGGTCGGATCCGATGCACTCGAGGGCAGGGTCGGATCGGAAGTACAAAGTACTATCGGCGCCCGGCTCTGAAGCTGCTCGGCTCCAACTGCTCCAAACCCGGGTAGCGGGTCGGAGAAGGAGCAATCAGTTTGAAAAAGGGTGTTGAGCTCCCCCCCAGAGGGGGGGGGGAGGCAAGAGCACTCCCATCTGCATCTGGGCCTGGATGAACCTTCTCATCATCCGGTCCAGATCAGCATCCGAAAGGCTATACGTAGATCTCGACGAGGCTACCGAGGTAGGCCTAGAGTGCCTCCTTGATAGCCTCGACGGAGATCGGGTCTCCTCCTCCTCAGGTCCCGGTGAAAAACACACTGGAGACCGGAGCCGAGGAGGAGGAGACCGAGCCGACAATGGAGCCGGGGGAGAAGCCCGCTTGGCTGGCGGGGCCGAAACAGAGGTCTCGGCCCGCCGCTTATGGTGCTTCTCCCTCCGGTCCCTTTTATAGCATCCCTCTCCTCCGAACCAGAAACGGGAGGTTGAGTCCCAGGAGGAGGAGGGGGAGCCGCAGAAGGAATAACCGTGGGTATGGTTACTCCCGAAGGAGCGGAGGTCGGAGCCGAGTCCGGCGGTAAAAGGCCCGCCAAAACAAGCTTGGACCTCCGCTCCTTCAATGCCCTGGGGTTGAACCCTGCACAAATGGAACATCCAGATGTGAGGTGTTCAACCCCCAGGCATCTAACACACCGAGTGTGGCCATCAGCTGGGGAAAGCTTATGGCCACACTCGGAGCATTTAGAAAAAATAGACTTGGGTTGCTCAGACATCCCAATCTACAACAGTAGTTACTATAACTAAAAAGTAACTAAAGAAACACAAAATCACTCACAGGCCCAACACACACACACTACGCTAACAGCGAGGGGAGGGATATAACTTTTAGATTAAACACTAAAAAAAATTAATATACCAAAGGGGAGACCTACACTTTCACACAAATAACCAAAAAAAATCTTAATTTTTACAATTTAAAGACTTGAAACTAGCACTTAGCTGGAGAGCTTGAGAAACAATCCGGTCACCATGCGCGGCAAACGAGATCTGAGGTCATGAGGGTAGAGCAGGGCATTATGGGTGAGGGGAGGAGCTGAGAGCTTGGATCCATAGCTGGTAAACCATGCCGGTTCGGATCCGATATCGGATCCATAACCCACAGGTTGCAGACAAATGAATCTCCTACTTCAGATACATCATTCACCCCTATATTAACCTGCAATCTTTACACTCCTCCAATAAGATCTTAGCTCAAACTACCAAAGCCAATAATTCTGCTGGGGATTCTCTATTCTCAAACTTTGTAGGTAAAATGTGGAACTCCCTACCGACCATGCTCACCTCAGAACCCTCACTCCTACAATTCAAAAAAAAGCTTAAACCCCATCTCAATACTCTCTGGCAATGTCCCTGTTCCAAACCTGACACATAACCCCCCCACCCCCTATTTAGCAACAGGGGCCCCTTGACGTTTTTAGTGTGTTTTTTAAGATGATGTACTTTAAATTGCTAACACTTCTTTTCATTAAAAGTCATATCTGTTTGCAAAAAGGCTTAAACCCCTATGAAATGCATTCCTTGCCTTATTTGGGGGAAGGGAAGCTACCTTGCTTACCTTCACAGTGGGAGTGGGAAGCATTGAGCTGCCTTTGTCCAGTTTCCTAGGAGGTTTCAGCCAGTAACTAGTAGTTTATTGGTCGCTTTGGGCCAGTTTCAGCTTTTTCCAGCCCCTAGTATAAACGCTACTTAAAACGCATGCTTAGCGCCGATTTAGAGCGTGAGCTGCCACTGTTGCACACTAGGGCAGTGCCGCTAAGCAGGTTTAAAACTATTCGGGCTACCAAAGTCCACTCTTCAAATTCTTCCCTTAAAACTACCTTCCTCGAACTATACTACTGATCAAATCAGTTTATCCTATAACTAAAGATCAACTCTACTTGACTCCAAGTAGACTATTCTTCATCTATTAAACCTAGCACTTGCTCCTACAGTACTTATTACCTTGATACGTGCACTCTTGTCATAGATAGCACCCCAAAAGGCAACCCCCATTTCTCGGTCACCCACGTCCCCCGAATCTTTTTTTAAAGTTTTTCGTCACCCTTCTAGCATGTCGAGGATCAGTTGCTAGTGTCCTCCTCCTGCCTCATGGTGAACTGGGAAAATATTGGAGGCAATGTTTCAATTGCCTCATGTACACAGACAACCCTTTCCTCCTCCCACAAAACACAAATACATGCTAGAGATGCAACTATACGGCCAAACTGGAGGCTGAGCTTTCAACATAGGACTGGCAAGACCAGTCAGGAGGAGAAGGTTACCACACACACACTATAGACCCAGTCTCACATAGTACCATTACAACCTCAAATCATACACATAAACACACAAAGACATACTCGGAGGCTCTGATCAAAAATCTACCAAAACAGCAGAGGCCACCAAAGCAGACACCCAAACAACCACCACCTCAGAACACAACACTCGCAACACATAGACTCCTCACAGTCAGAGTGTCAAACAGTCACAGCCCTTAAGGCCAAACACAATGCCAGACACACTAGTCATTGGTGACTCCATAGTCAGACACACTGATGTCCCGCCACCAGACTGAGTAAGGAGAAGGTCACAGTAAGCTGCCTGTCTACGCTAGAATCCGCCACATAACGCTAGCACTCAGGTCTCAACAGCAGGTACAATATGACTCAGTCATTGTCCACGCTTGGTGTAAACGACCTGAGACGCACCTCCTGGACTACATGAAAAGAGACATTGAGGAGCTCTCTGATTATGTAGCCCAGGCAGGTATGACCCTGACCATGAGCAGTATCCTACCTTCACCAAGAATGATGCCACAATACAGAGATAAGATGATCAGCTTTAACAATTGGCTTAAACACTGGTGTCATTCAAAGGGGATCCAGTATCTGTCTGCCTGGGATGACATGCTGGACAAGCCACGCTGCTTCAAGGGGACGGCTTGCACCTGTCACCCTGGGATTCCGGATATTGGCAAAGGCTCTTGCCACCCCATAGTGCCTTTTTAGGCAAGGCTCAAATTCTAAACCTACCACCCTAGAACACAAAAAGGAAAAACTAAGGGTAATGCTGCTCAATGCCAGAAGTCTAAATCTCAAAATGCACGCACTCGAGGCCCTCCTCAGTATGGAGAACATCGATGTCTGTGCTGTGACAGAAACCTGGTTCAAGGCTCCTGAGAGCACCCCAGCGCTATCAGGTTTTACCTCATATCATGCCCGCCCCAAAATCCGGACAATACTAAGAAAGGAGGGGGTATCCATATTCATCAAGGACACCCACACCTCAAGACTGGTGGCAACGCATGATGCATCGGAGACCATCCAGGTGCAATTAACCATAGGCAAGACTGCTCTGCAAATTGTAGCATGTTACAGGCCACCCTCACAAACTCAGGAAACTCACATGGCCTTCCTGAAAACACTAGAGGGATAAATGTATCACCAAACACCATCATACTAGGTGACTTCAATTACCCTAATATAGACTGGGAACACTACTCAAGCCCAAACACCCTAGCCCAAAAGTTCCTGGAATTCATAAACTCAAATGCCATGGAACAACTAGTCACCATCCCCACAAGAGGAGATAACATACTTGATCTCATCATCACTAACATGGGAGCACAATGTTCAACACCGGAAGTATACCCCCTCACTGGTGAGATCAGATCACAAACTAATCTCGCTGGAGGTCCTCATCCCACCCCCACCTGAAATAAAAAAGACCACAGTAAAAAACTTCTCAAAAGCCGACTTCACACTTCTAAAGACTAGTGTGGTCTCCTTTCAGGCCCCCCGAGCCGGGCGGAAAACAATACTCAAACCGCTGAATCACTTACAAACGGCTTCTACCAGCACCTGCAGGACTGCATGGATAAGGCAATCCCAAGCAAAACAAAGACTCTTTGTACCAAAGGTAAGCGCCCAGTCTGGTGGACCCCAGCCATAAACAAACTCTACAACAAAAGGAGGAAGCTACTACAAGATAGAGCAAAATCCTTAAAAGGTAAGACACCCTTGATCACTATAAGTAAAAACTAAGAGCTCTCATAAAATCATCCAAAGCAAATTTCGAGAGAAAATAGCTAAAGACTCAAAAGACAATCATAAGGCCTTCTTTAGCTATGTTAGAAACCTAGGAGGAAACTCCCAGATATGCTCAGAACTAGTTCAAAATGATGTGAAGATTACTGATCCTACAGACATTGCCAACATACTGGCTGACAGGTTCAGTGCAAACTTCTCCCCCAAAAGGAGAGATATCTATACCAAAATGAGTGCAGCCCCCAAACATCTCCAGCCCAAGTGAGAACTGCTCTCTGCCAAGCAAAAGCCACAGCATCCATGGGACCCCATGGTGTCCCCGGCTGTGTGCTCCACGAACTCAATGAGGAATTAAACCCACAGCTAGGACAGCTGTTTAATCAAAGTCTTACCTCTCGATACGCACTCCAGGAGTGCATGCGACTGCAACTGTGGTCCCACTTCACAAAGGCGGTGCCTCCACAGACCCTGAAATTACCGCCCATTAGCTTGACAAGCCTTATCTGCAAAGCCATGGAGAGGATCATAATGGACCTCATAAATAAAGACATAGGAATTTGCAGACTTTGGATCCAACCCAGTTTGGCTTTGTCAAAGGCAGATCATGCCTTTTAAACTTGGTTGACTTTTTCAAACAGTCACCAAAGCCATTGATGAGGGAAAGGCAGTCCATACAGCCTACCCTCGATCTGGCTAAGGCCTTCATACAATACCCCACTCGGTATCATTGAAAAACTCATCAGCTTAAATGTTAACCCATACATCACAAGATGGGTTGCAAACTGGCTGAGTGACAGAACCCACAGGGTCAGAGTTGCTGGCGCCATGTCAGACTCAAAGCCTGTCACAAGTGGTGTCCCACAGGGCTCAGTCCTGGGCCCACTCTTGTTTGGCATCTACTTTTCCAAGTACAAGCAAACACAGGAGGGTTATGAGCTGACAAAGTTTGCAGATGACTGCAAACTGGGCCATAGTAGAAAACACATCTGACACAGATATCCTTCAGAAGGGTCTCACAGAAACGGATAACTGGTGCCAGAGCCACGGCCTAAAGTTAAATGCCAAAAATGCATAGTCATACCTTCGAAAAACAAGGTTACCCCTAGCTACCAAATAGGTGGCAATCCACTGAGCACAGAAGAAGTTATCAGGACCTGGGGACCCAGGTTGATAGTAGTCTGTCATTCGACACCCATGTAGCTAAAGTAGTTAGGAAGTCCTTCTACATTGCCCACCTTATCATGAAGGGATTCTCATCTAGATCAAGGGAGGTCATAGTCTCCCTTTACTCATCACTCATCAGACCAATGATTGAGTACAATGCCCCATCTCGGAATGTATCTGTCCCGACACTTGCAGCAGCTGGAGATGTCTCAAAAGTTCCACACCAAAAGGATAAAGTCTCTCAAAATCTGTCCTATGCTGCCCGACTGAAAGAACTCCAGCTCTATTCAGTCGCCATCAGCTTGCTCAGAGGTGACCTTTGCCTAACATACAAGGCCATGTCAAACCCAGATTAGATGAATATGCTTCACCTCAAAAAAATCTAGATCCATCAGAGCCACAAGGGCGGAGACTTAAACCTCCCTACACGGCTATTAATAGGACGTGCTGGAGAGATAGATTCATCACCCAAAGACTCCCTATGCTGTGGAACAAAATCCCGGTACATGTGAGGCAGAGCACTCACACCTTGTTCAAGAGAAGTCTTGACCAATGGATGGGAGATCGCAGATATACCCCAGGAATTACCTCAGTGTCACTGCTCGACAGAGGCACAGCAAAATAATGGGTATAGTTCCCCATACTAAAGGGGTGGCGTAAGCCACAAAACAATGGGCTAGGCTTATAAATGCCCTCGGGCAGATAGCCTAGTATGAACCTATGAACCTATGAACATGCCAGTTCATCATTTCTATAACATGACAAATCATCTTTGGAGAATTCACACTTATCCTTTTTGCCCTGAGTTAAAACTCTGTTAGCCAATTTAGGAAACTTCATTGGTCATCTGGTCATCCCCTAGAAAACATTTCGAGATACATATACATAAACATATAGGGGAGCACATCTTACTGTCCTCATTCGTAATGAAAGTTCTCTGCTACAAATAAAGATGAAGACAGAGCTATTAGAATAATCACCACATTTCCAAGAAAGGAGTCTGTGGACCCTGCTTCCATACCAGTTTACTGTAATATATTACTTTGTCAAGCAATGTATGAAACTAACTAATATTGTAATGTTTCCCTGAAAGAGCTATTACTTCATTTTCATAACTGGAGAGCTTGAAGTCAACATAAAATACAAAATAAAAGTGGCATTATCATTACCCCAATAGATAAAGCTGGAGTTGTTATGGTTTGGTAAAAGGATTTATACATCACTAAAGCTACACAGTAAGTGTCCAATGCTACCTTTTACATCCCCTCCAGAAGATCATATAATCCATTTCCAGACTGCATTTACCATCACCATTACCTACCAATGTAAATAATAAATTTCTTGCATCTGCCAAAATGATTTGTCCAGAATCCAAAGGTATGCAGTTTTTACCTGCTTTACCCAATCCATAAAGCAAGTAACAATGATTATCCCATTCTCTTATACTGTTCATGTCTTACATCCCATATTTCAGCCTTTTATATAGCCTGATGACATCACTAGTTGAATCCACACCTTCTTTAACATATTTTCTTGATTTTATATTTGTACAAACCAGATGAGTAATAAAATATCAAAACATTGCTCTTTTTAGAGCAAACATAAAATAACCCTCTTACCTCACATTCTCCTACCTGCTACAGCTAACTAGCCATTAACATTTTTCAAAATGCAGAGATTAAGAAAAAATCTGTCACCAACTGTTCATGGAAAATATATGTGGGAATTCTTAATTATAACAAAATAGATTAATTTTTATTCCAACACAACATATTATGTTTTTCATTGATAAAGAAATTAGCATTAATATATTCCTATATTCTAACTCAAAAATAATTAAAATGACCTAATAACCATATTTGTGGACCTACCGTTAATATAATGTACAACATCTGGAGCATTTCTCCACGGGCCTCCGCCGAAAACAGGCTCTGTGGAACCTAGTCGGACATTCCCGGTCAACAAATGTTAAATAAATAAATAATAATAAAAAAAAATAATAAAAAAAATGTTAGTGACTGAATAATATATTTTACTGGCTTTTTACCAAATTACTTTATTCTAGGGCAACTCCACCAAAAGATGCAACCATGAGCCAATTTGGCCAGAATTATCTCAACACTTTTGAAGTGAATTTCCATCAAATTCTAACTGGCTATAGCTAAACTACGTGAAATATTTTAGATAAGAAGACAACATTTTGTGGAGATTTAATGTACTTTTTTAAGATCTCCAAATTTTAAAGAAACCATTAGTTATTATGCATGAGCCAAACTCAGTCATCTATTTCTGAGGTTACTTTGGCAATGTTGCTATGTTTACGAGTTAATATTTATTAAAATTGAATAGAAAATCATTGATGGAAACAACTTTAATAAAATCATAGGATGGAAAGCTATCACACATTTTGTGGGCATTCTTCTTAATTTTCTGGCTCGAGTATTGCAAAACTTGATTATATTTCTGTCATCTTAAGCAAATTAATCTGGGGACAGGATTGTTGTAAATTGTTTGCTCTGTTCTACCAAGAGAGGAATTATTTTATATGAGAAGAATAGATTCCAATACTTAAGTAGTACACAAACCCAAGGAAGACAATACTGAATACACTTGCTAAACTGTTATTTAACATATTGTAGGGTATTAATAATCTCAGACTGGTGGAGGGAGCAGCTGGAAATGTTATTAAATAAACAATAACAACACTGAGACAATTTTAAGAAGCATGCAATGTCATTTGCAAATAGTTACCAACGATCAGCATGCATATACTTATTAGGGTCAAGGACTTGGAATTTAGCCAATTCCATGCTAGCAACTAAGGTATACCAAAGGATCCTGGGAAAGCCCTGTCTCCAAATAACTTTCTTTCAGACTTTCTTGAAAAAGTCACATCATTCATACAATGGTAGAATTAATGTATTTCTTAGAAAAAAGCCATAATGGAGCTATTTTCATTTTTAGATCATTTATACATTCCAAAAGACCAAACAAGAATTTCTGCAGAGAAGGACCACCTGGCAGCATCAGACCAATGCCTCACTGATTAGAAAATAAATTTTCAGTCCAAGGGTAAAAACCACTGACAAGTTTACTACAAGTTTCAAATACAACACCAATCAAAATGACAAAACAATTCCATACATAGATAGCAGTTAAGCATTTTCATCCTTATAACTAGTGGAATTCTCCAGAACTTCTTCTTTAATTATAATCTATAGTTTATATAATGTGCCAATCAAAAAATGTTCCACCAACTTAAAGAAACACTCCAAATCAGCAAAAGCATTTCCACTCCAAGGAAGTTATTGTCATTTAGTTAAAATCGCTCAAACATACATTGTCAATGTATCTACACAAAATCTAGTTATTTTCTAAAAGATCAAGCAATTAATAAAATAATTAAACAATTAAATAATTCCAGCAGTATTAACCATAGTTGTAAATCAAAACCATAAAAAAATCCTGCAAAGTGTCTACCAAACATACCTCTTATTTCCTATTTCTTATATTTACATGTTACAGATGTTCAAAATTTGGCTGCCCTCATCTTCAATCCTGGAAGTATTGTGGTGTTTTCATTTAAAACAGGATATTCAAAAGCACTTAATTTGAGGTGCCAGAAGAGTTCCTTGGTTGTTCTCCCAAGCTCCACCTCTCACTATGACATTTTCTAAAATGTAAAACTTAAATTTATTAAATCCCATACAAATACTAGACTGTTAGTATAAAGCATTTTTTCGTTCTTATTAGTAATACCATAGTTATGTACATATAGTTTTCTTTAAGTGGGTTTTTGTGTTTTTTAATACATTCCAAAATAAATACACTGACAAAGAGATTACCCCAAATACTATTATTGTATTGATATAAGCTTTAGAAACCTGCAACTTTACAGATGGAAAAATATCTTGAAAAATTCCAGCCCAAAATGAGTTGCTTAAATATAAATGAACTGAGTAAGTATTATTAGAAAAATCTAAAGGCGATACTTTAGTTTTTCCATTGTTTATAATGTACCCTGAAACTCTGATGCACCTGTTCAGAGTTGGAGAAAAAGGCTTTTAAAGATTGAGTTAATTGAGACACAGTCAACATAGTATCATCTGTAAAGGCAAAAAAAATAAATATTGGTTCCTGTATTCCTATTGGCCATATTTACTGAGACTAATGGTCATTAGGATTGGCTTCAGGGCTTATGGAAAGAAAGCAGATGATAAAGAAAATCCCTGCCTGAACTCAGTATATTGCTTTTTAATTACTTATGTCCATTTATTGTGATAAAGAAGACTCTGGAAAAAAAGATCTTGTATTAAACATATCAGCAGAAATAATTTTCTGTAGTAACTAAAGAAATAGTCAATTTAATTTATCAAAAGCCTTGCAAGTGCTGATAAATACAAGAGCAATGTTTAATACCTTGAATGGGACTACATAGTAACATGTTGTTTGTCTTTTTGGCTTTTCCCGGTTAGGGGTTGCCACAGCGGAACTGCGGTCCACTAATGATTGGCAGATTTTTTATGGTGCCGAGTTGCCCTACCTTCAGCGAAGGCATGCCCATTCACGCATATTTTTTTGAGGCCACTCGACCGTGACATGCGGACTCCACACAGAAGGCACTCCAGCTGTGAATCGAACAGGAGAACCTCTTGCTGTGAGGCAACAATGCTACCGCTGTACCACCGCGGCTTACAAATGTAACATAATTTCTTAAATTATTTGCATTGAGGTAGACATGTTTATACCATCTTTAAACTCAAACTGGAATGAGCCAATGACTTCTGGAAAAATCATAAAATTACTTATTAGTAATTCAAGCACATGATTTATAATCTATTTAAACTGTGAAATAGAATGATAACTGTATATGTCAGTGAGATTTTTATCTTGCTTGAGCAGAAAATAGAAGTTATGTCCTTACCATAATGTTCCATGTGGAGTGTTCATCTCGCCTTTGTTCTTACACCTGGGTTCGGAGCCGATCCTCGGCTCCGTGTCGGCCGCTTGCAAGCTCTGCATCGAGAAGAAGCTTGAGACAACCTAATACCCACAATCCCCCTCTGCCTTTACCTCAGATCTAGTTTGCAAGCAAACCAGCAGTCAGAGAGAGAGCACACTCATGCCAAAAATTACATAAAGCAAGAAATCATCTATATATATATATATATATATATATATATATATATATACACATGTACATCATACATATACAACCACTGCAAATGCAGAAGCAGAATACCCCAGACCAGGCACCAAATTGAACGTTCTTCCTGAGGGTGGGAGGGTGGGAATGTAAGAACAAAGGCGAGATGAACACTCCACATGGAACGTTATGGTAAGGACATAACTTCTATATGTGAGAGTGTTCGATCTCGCTTGTTCTTACACCTGGGTAGCGCCCTAGCTCCATGTTCCTGAGGAACTCACGGAGAACGTTCTTGAGCACAGTGGAACCAAAGGTTGCCCTGTCCCTAGAAACCCTGTCCACTTTGTAATGAGAGATGAATGTATGTGGTTTAGCCCAAGTAGCAGCTGCACAAATCGTGTCTAATGGTAGGCGAGCTGCATGAGCCAGGGATGTAGACACTGATCTTGTAGAATGTCCTTTAGGTTTGACAGATAAAGTTTGATTTGAAGAATCATAAACGATATAATACAATCAGTTAGCCATTTGGAAAGAGTTCGTTTAGTAACCGCTACACCTTTCCTGCTGTCAGCAAAGGCTACAAAAAGTTGATCAGATTTCCTGTGATCCTTTGTTCTATCCAAATAAAACCTGAGTTGTCTATGGACATCCAATTTGTGTAACATATACTCTAACTTATTAGAGTGATTCTTGAAAAAGGTAGGTAATTCAATGGACTGATTAATGTTATTGATAGAGCAAACTTTGGGGAGAAAGGATGGATTAGTGCGAAGAGATACTCTGTCAGAGTGAAAAATCAAATAAGGGTGTTTAATAGAAAGAGCCTGAAGCTCAGACACTCGCCTAGCGGATGTAATGGCTACCAAGAAGAGAGTCTTCCACGATAAATACTTCAATGGACAAGAGGAGGCTGGTTCAAAAGGGGGCAACATCAATTTAGATAATAAAAGGTTCAGATTCCAAGGTGATGTAGGAGTTCTAACTGGTGGTCTAATATGGAAAGATCCTTTTAAAAAGGCCTTACAAAGTCTGTGAGCCATAATAGGTGCCCCACATTCTTCCACATGAAAGTTGGAAATGGCAGCCAATTGCACTCTTAAAGTGGCAGGAGAAGCTCCTTGATGGAACAATTCTGTTAAAAACTCCAAGATCTTGTTTAGCGGAGCTATGACAGGGTCCAAATGATGTGAGTTTGCCCAGAAGACAAAACGCTTCCATTTACTAGTGTAGGTCTTTGTAGTGGAAGCTTTATGAGAAGCTACTAGTATATTCTGAACTGCGGTGTAAGAGAATCAGACCTGGCTAAAAAGCGGAGCAGCCAAGCTGCTAGATGGAGTGATTCGAGTGAGGGGTGAGGAACCCCTGACAAGTGAGTCAGTAGATCTGGCTCTGGGTCCAGGATCCAAGGTCCCCGAATGCGGTGTTGCAAAAGAAAGGGGAACCAAATTTGACGAGGCCAGAATGGGGCAATGAAGATTATCGTCCTTTGTAGGTTGTTGGCTTTCTGCAGAAACTTTGCAATCAGGGGAAAGGGAGGAAAAGCGTGCACAGGAGACCCGGGGCCAATCGTGCACCAGCGTCCCTGGGGACTTCCCTGGAGGGTAATAGGGCAAAGTAGCTCCTGCATTTGGCGTTCATTGGAGACGCAAAAGATCGCAGGAAGGCTGGCCCCATGCGAAAAATCTTCTTCGCAACTGACTGTTTGAGGGACCACTCGTGAGGCAACAGGATTGCTCTGCTCAGCCTGTCGGCTATGACGTTGGATGACCCCGGGATGTGCGTTGCGATCAGAAAGCGACCCGTGGACTCCGCCCATTGCCAAATTCTCATGGCCTCTCTGCATAGCTGATAAGACTTGGTTCCCCCTTGCTTGTTTATGTACCAGACTACAGACATGTTGTCTGTCTGAACTGCAATAGTCCCTAGAGGAAGAAGGGGAGCAAAGTGTTGCAATGCTAGAAACACTGCCCTCAACTCTAGAACATTGATGTACAGATTGTACTCTAAATTGGTCCATTCGCCTTGGACTGTCTGTCCCTGAAAGATGCCCCCCCACCCTATCAGGGAAGCGTCCGTGGTCACAGTAGCTGTCGTGGGTAGCACAAATGGTCTTCCGCTGGAAAGGTTGCAAGTCTGAAGCCACCAGGCTAGATGTGATTTGCATGTGTTTGTAATCAGAATTTCGTGTGTCAGAGGTAGCTGTTGGAACGACCATTGTGCAAACAGTAGCCATTGTAGAACTCTCATGTGCAGTCTTCCCAATGGTATCGCAATGAGAGAAGCTGCCATGAGACCCAAAACCTTCAGAACCAGTTTTGCTGGGGATTTTCTGGATGACAGAAGGAGAGATATGTGACTTTGTAGTGAGGCTATCCTTTCTGGAGGGAGCCTTAGAATTAAATGATGCGTATCTAATTCCGCTCCTATGAATAAGATATGCTGTGATGGCTGTAGTAAAGATTTTTCGAAATTTACGGAAATTCCGAGGTGAACACAAAGTTGTAGAGTGTAATCCCTGGCCTGTATCAGTTGCCGCCGGTGGTGGCAGAAAGGAGCCAGTCATCCAGATACGGAAACACCTGGAATCTAGGCGTCTCAGATGAGGCGCTACCACTGCCATGCATTTGCTGGAAACCCTGGGCGCTGAGGTCAGACCAAAGGGCAGGGCTCGAAACTGCTAGTCACTGGCTCCCCGCCGGAAGCGCAAATGATCTCTGGACGCCCTGGCCATTTTGATGTGGTAGTATGCGTCCTTCAGATCTATTGAGCACATCCAGTCGTCCTTCTGTAAGAATGGAAGGATCGATTGAAGCGTGACCATTCGGAACTTTTCTTTCTTGACGAAGGTGTTGAGGTTGGTTAGGTCCAGAATCGGCCTCCAGTCCCCTGTCTTCTTTGGAACTAAAAAGAACCTTGAGTAAGTTCCGAATCCTATTTGGTCCGCTGGGACTGGTTGGATGACTCTTTTTTTCTAGCAGCTTTGAAATTTCTATAGCTGCTGGGTCTCACAGATGGGGTGGCACATCTGGGAGTCTTCTCTTTGGAATGGGAGTGGATAGAAAGGGGATTCTGTAACCTCTGGTAACCACGCTTTTTACCCAGTTGTCTGTAGTAAGATTTTGCCAGGCCTGAGGGTATAAAGCTAAGCGACCCCCGACTGCCTCCAGAGCAGGACAGTTGGGCCTCCTCTCAGGAGTGCTGGAAAGGTTTTCCAGGGGGTGTATCCCTGTCACCTTGGTTTTGCGGACCCCCTCTGCCGCCAGGGCGGCGTCTTCCACCTCTGCCCCCTCCTCTGCCTCTAGAGGGGGCATCACCCTGCGTGCCTGGGAAAGATCCTTGGGGTTTTCGAAACCACATTTTTCCACCGCGTTGCCCTTTGGGGTACGGTCTGGATGGGGTGGAAAAACGGACTCCGACAGCAGACAGAGTCTTTCCCTCCTGTTCACACCGGGTAAGGGTCTCCTTTACTTTGGGGCCAAAGAGAGTGGCACCATCAAATGGGGCGTTAGTAAAGGAAGACTTGAAGGCTTCCGCAAATGAACATAAGCGCATCCAGGATTGTCTACGAAGAGTAATCGCTGAAGCTGCTGCCCTACTCGATCCTTCGGCTGCGTATGAGATCAGCCTCATGGATGAGTTAACAATGGATGTAAGGGTATTGAGATGTGCTGTAACTTTCTCTGAAACAGCAGCATCTGTAGTACTCTGGAGGGTATCTCCCAACTCTTTGATTAGATCCCTCTGTAGACGTGTAAAGTGGGTCAAATAGTTCAGGGATCGCATAGAAAAAGCCGCTGAACTAAAAATGCGCTTCACGTACCTGTCCATAGTCCTAGAATCTTTGTTAGGCGGATGGACAGATGAGGAAGATTCTGACATCTCCTTTTTCGTGGCCGCTGCCACCACCATAGCGTCCACTGGAACTCCCTTTGTGAGGTAAGCCTTGTTTTGGGGTGCAGTAATATACTTATTAGGCTTTCTAGGGACTGGTTCCACCATGTCAGGTGTCTCCCACGCCCTTCGAGCAATCAGCTCCATTAACTCATCAAAGGGCGGAGTGACCCAGGAGGAGGAAGGGCGAGCACCAAATGCCTTCAGCAAGACTGACTCATCCTCAGAAGGGGGAAGGGACTGCCAATCACCTCTCTGTTTTAGAATCTCCAAGATGTCAGCAAAAGAGACATCCTCTGAAGGTGACTTTGGGGACCCTTCTGACTCATCCAAGTCAGTGTCCGATGTCAATGATTCTTGTGGAGAATCTAAGTGTCTCCTCTTACACAATCTTTTCCTAGGGACTTCTTCGGGGGGAACATCCGAAGAAGCCTCCGAGGAAGAGGGGGCACCCTCCAGGGGTGGCTGAGACACAGCTGCTCGACGCTTGGATGTGGCCGTTGGTGCAGAGGAGGATAACGGTCCTTTATGGGGAGGAGAGGCTGCTTCTACTGATGTGGTTGTCTGGGTAGACAACACCTTCCTCATGAGATCGAAGGCCCCGGGTCCCGAGTGAGGTATCTCCCGGTTCGAAGAAATGGGAAGAATCCCCGAAACAGGTACCGAAGGCATCGACCCCGAGGACGGAACCGAGTCGATCTGAGCCGAGGCCCCGAGAGGGAGAGTCGGAACCGAAACATCGGTCCGACTCTCGGTCCCGGAACCAAGGATGGATCTTCGGCTCCGAGACTCCGGTACCGGATCCGACGGAGTCGAGGTGAATGGAGCCGACCGAGAAAAGGACGGTTCTGGCACCGAGGGCTCCACAATCAGTAGATCAGCCTCTTCCGGCTCCAAAGACTGGACAGGTCTCGGAGGAGGAACAGATGGAGATAATGGAAGGCCTTCAAGTCTCGACACCAATTGGGAGGAAACCAAGATGAGTTTGGATAAGGCCGTATTCTCCATTAATTTCTGCACCACACAGTCAACATCGGTGTCGGAGAGGGGCCTGGAAGAACAGGTCGAAGGAATCGAAGACGGAGCCGACCTCAACAGTGTCGGGAGAGGGAGCTCCGTCACCGGTTCCAAGACTCGAGGCTCGGACACTGACAACAGTTGAACACTCGGTCCCGAGGTCTGTGGAACCGGTGATCGAACCTTAACCGAAGAGCTCGGAGCCGATGACTTGGGCTCCGACGTCTTCGATTCCTTCGAGGATTTGGATGCCTGGTCTGAAGTATCCAGAGCCTCTTGAAAAGAAGGTTTTAATAAACCCCTATCCATGAGTTTCCTGCGCCTATCTGTCATGACCCTCCCACTGAAAGAATGACAAATAGAGCAGTCTTCTTGCAGATGGAGAGGGCCAAGACAGTAGACAGGAACTATGATTGTCAGTAACTGACATTTTTTGCCCACATTGGCAATGCTTGAATCCAGATTTAGCCTTCTCAGACATCTTAAACTTAATGTGGAAAAAAGGTGAGAAGTCAAGTCCAGCTAGTAAGTCCAATCCGGTGAAATTGTCGAATCCAGTTAAAGAAAAAATGTCTATCCGGTAGTCAATTCAGAAAGGGGTAGTAGGCCCCGAGGGAAACTCTAATAAGTTTAAAATTAAACTTAAACGGAACCGAGAATTCCTCAACCGTACCACACACACACACTTAGTCACTAAACAAAGTTTATAGAATAAATTTATCCTGAAATAACAAGAAAAAAATCTTAATCTTAGCTTTAGTTGTTCGAGCTCGACCCAGTGATGCGAACGCTGCAGCGGCAAACTAGATCTGAGGTAAAGGCAGAGGGGGATTGTGGGTATTAGGTTGTCTCGAGCTTCTTCTCGATGCAGAGCTTGCAAGCGGCCGACACGGAGCCGAGGATCGGCTCCGAACCCAGGTGTAAGAACAAACGACGAGATCGAACACTCTCACATTCTATTTTTCACAAAGACAAACACTCATATTGAATATAGCCCTGGAATGCTCATAAAATTAAATAACAGTGCCAAAACGTGCACTAGTAAACAACAACAGTGACATGTGGTGGTTTGGTACTATAATTTCAGGGAACAAGTCAATAACACTCCTTAATCTGTACTTATAGTAAATTGGAAGTAAACCACAGGTCATTCAGTTTTATCTTTTAAAAGATTGTCACAATTTTGGTGTAAAAAAGAAGTATCAGTGTCAGAGGAAATTTTCCCCATAATAATCACTAAAGCAATTAGCTATCTAAAGAAAGCCACTAGCAATGCAAAATCCCAGTTTTACTTCTTCAATATAATTCTTACCATTATGAGGCCAACGACTCAGAATTAGAAGTTATGTACCTACCATAACGTTACATGTTAGTTGTCTTCTCTCGCCTTCTTTCTTGCTGGATGGGGTTCGGAGCCGATCCTCGGCTCCGACTCGGCACTTGCTTTAGCTCGAGAACTCCCTTTACCAGCTCGAGGCAACCCTATATCCCATGATGCAAGGCAGAACTACCTCAGATCTCGTTTGGTAGCTAACTTACCCTGCTAAAGACTATCCTAAAAGAATTAGGAACAATGGTTCCTAAAAGAAATCCTCCTAACAACGTACCGGAGGAAACAATCTAATAGGAACTCTCCAAGATCTGTCCAGGCCAGGGGGAAGGAGGGAGGATGCAGAAAGAAGGAGAAGACAACTAACATGGAACGTTATGGTAGGTACATAACTTCTAAATGTTAAGTTGTCAATCTGCCTTCATTCTTGCTGGATGGGACCGTCCTAGCACCTGTATCCCGGGTGGCTCAATGGAACAGACTCTTGAGAACTGTGGAACCAAAACTGGCCCTATCTCTAGAGACCAAGTCCAACTTGTAATGAGAAAGAAAGATATGAGGCGTGGCCCAAGTAGCTGCTGCACAAATGGTATCAATGGGTAGTCTATCCTGAAAAGCTGCAGAAGTGGATAGACTCCTGGTTGAGTGTGCTTTAGGCTTAGAAGATAGCTGTTTGCCCCTGAGAGAGTATACATAGGAAATAGTGGAAGTCAACTATCTGGATAAGGTCACTTTAGATACTGGAAGACCTATCCTGTTTTCTGCATAGGAGACAAATAATTGGTCCGATTTTCTGAATTGTTTAGTTCTATGCAAATAGTACCTGAGCTGACGATGGACATCCAAAAAATGCAGTTTCTGTTCAGCTCTGTCGGAATAGTTTGGGAAAAAGACTGGTAGGTCTATAGATTGGTTAATGTTGGTTTGAGATACGACTTTGGGAAGAAAGGAAGGGATAGTTCTTAATGATACCCTGTCCTTATGAAAAACCAAATAAGGGGAACGAATGCAGAGAGAAACCCTTCTTGCAGAAGTGACAGCCAGTAAAAATATAGTTTTCCAGGTCAATAACTTCAAAGAACATGAAGCAGACGGTTCGAAGGGAGGCAGTATCAAGGATGCCAACATTAAGTTCAGATCCCATTGCGGAGGAGGATGCTTTATAGGTGGTTTTAGGAGGAAAACTCCTCTGAGAAAGGCCTTGCATAACCTATGAGACATAATGTTATTGTCACGCAGGCCAACATGATACTTAGAAATAGCAGCCAGTTGTACTTTGACTGTAGATGATGAGGATCCTGAATGAAAAACCTCCGCCAGGAAATCTAAAACCGAATGTACAGGAGCAGTAAAGGGGTCAATATTTCTAGAATTCGCCCAAATAGAAAAACGTCGCCACTTGCTAGCATATACAGTCCTAGTGGACGACTTCAAGGAAGAGACTAAAATGTCTCTGACTGAGTCCGAAATCATCGGTAGCCTGGCTAGGGTAGGAAGTGGAGCAACCAAGCAGTGAGGTTGAGAGAATGAATGGCCCGGTGCTGCTGACCCGATTGGTGGATCAAGAGATCCGGAACTGGGTCCAGATGCCAGGGCTGCACCAGAAGATGACGATGCAGAGACGGAAACCAAATTTGTCGAGGCCAATATGGGGCAATGAGGATCAACTTGGCTCTCAAAATGGTGGCTTTCTGAATGACTTGTGGAATCAAGGGAAAAGGAGGAAAAGCGTACAGAAGTCCCCGGGAAATCCTGGGTTAGAGAGTCTCTCAGGGGTTGGCCTGGAAGGGGAAAGAGTGAAGAAATCGGGGCACTTGTTGTTTTGAGGAGTAGCAAAAAGATCGCAACAAGGAGTGCCCCACTTCAGAAAAATCTGATCCACTACAGATTGATTGAGAGACCACTCGTGAGGCATCAGAATGGATCTGCTCAGCCTGTCCGCTAATAGGTTGGACCTGCCGGGGATGTGCGTTGCTATCAGGAACCGCTGAGAAGAGATCGCCCACTGCCAAAGTCTGAGAGCTTCTCGACATAATGGATAGGACCTGGTCCCGCCCTGCTTGTTGATGTACCAGACTACGGACATGTTGTCCGTCTGTACTGCAATAGTCCCCGTGGGAAGAAAGTCGTTGAGGGCTTGCAACGTTAAAAGCACTGCTCTCATCTCCAGGACATTTATGTGCAGATGGTATTCTATGGGTTGCCGTCCGTGGACCATCCTGCCCTGATAATGTCCCCCCCACCCGATCAGAGAGGCATCCGTAGTGACCGTGGCAACTGGAGGAGGGGGAATAAAGGGTCGGCCCTGATGAAGAAGAGGGGAAGATATCCACCAGTTCAGATGAGCTCGGCACGACTGTGTTACCAAGATTTCGTGCCTCATCGGAGACTGTGGTACGACCACTGCGTGAATAGCATCCACTGCAGAAGACGCATGTGGAAGCGAGCCAGTGGTAGAAGAACAATGGCCGCAGCCATAAGACCTAGAACCTTCAGTATAAATCTGGCTTTGATCTTGTTGCTTTGCAAAAGAAGACGAACAAATTTTTGGATGTCCAGAATTCTTTGATCTGTTAGTCTGGCTAACATTTTGACGGTGTTTAATTCTGCGCCTATAAAGGTGATAGATTGGCAAGGCAGCAGAGAAGATTTTTCAAGTTTACTGAAATTCCCAAACTCCTGCAAAGCTGTAGAGTGTAGTCTCTGGACTGAAGGAGCTGACACTTGGTGGTAGCGGAGAGGAGCCAGTCGTCCAAATAGGGAAACACCTGGAATCCTCGACGTCTCAGATGAGCTGTGACCACTGCCATGCATTTGGTAAACACTCTGGGGGCTGAAGTGAGGCCAAAGGGCAGGGCTCTGAATTGGTAATGACTGGTCCCTAGCCGAAGGCGAAGAAACCTTCTGGAGCGTCTGTGAATCTTTATGTGATAGTACGCATCCTGAAGGTCTATAGAGCACATCCAGTTGTCCTTGCCCAGAAAGGGCAGAATGGACTGAAGCGTGACCATCCGGAATCTTGCCTTCTTGACAAATCTGTTCAGATTGCTCAGGTCTAATATTGGTCTCCAATCTCCGTCCTTTTGGGGACCAAAAGAATCTGGAGTAGATGCCGGATCCTACCTGGTCTGCTGGCACAGCCTGGACGGCTCTTTTTCCTAGGAGCTTTGAAACCTCCTGTTCTGCCAAATCCCTTTGACCGGGTGAGATGTCTGGAAGGGATTGTAGAGGCAGGAAAACCTTTGAAGGGATTTTGTAACCCTCGGATATAATCGACTGTACCCACATCTCTTGAGATAGGGATTGCCAGGTTACTGGGTACAGCGAAATCCTTCCCCGACTGCCTCCAAGGGTGGACAGTCGGGCAACACCTCAGGGATGCTGAAAGGGCTTCTCAGGAACAGACTCCCTGTTGCCCTGGTTCTGAGGACCCCCTGCCTCTAGGGCGGCGTCTATTGTCACCCCTCTGCCTCTGGGGGTAAACTGACCACGTGTGTCCGTGTAGCTCCTTGGGCTTTACGGAACCACATCTCCCCCCCCTTCTGACCCTTGGGGTATGGTCTAGAAGGAGTGGAAAACTGGACTCCAACGGCAGAAAGAGTTTTACCGTCCTGCTCACACCTGGTCAAGGTATCCTTCACCTGAGGTCCGAACAAAGCCGAACCAAAGGGGGTATTAGTGAAGGACGCCTTAAAGGGGTCCGCAAAATTACAAAGCCGCATCCAGGCTTGGCGTCTAAGAGCAACTCCTGTGCCTGCGGCTCTGCTCGCTCCGTCGGCCGCATAGGATATGAGCCGCATGGAGGAGTTAGATATGGAATTCAGGATAGCAAGCTGCGAGGCAATCTTTTCCTGAGCCCCAGCAGCAGAAGGATCCTGGACTACTTCTCCCAGTTCCTTGAGAACATCTCGTTGAAGCCTGGTGAAGTGACAAAGATAATTCAGCGAACGCATAGCAAAGGTCGCTGAAGAAAACATCCGCTTTCCATACCTGTCCATGGTCCTAGAGTCCTTATTAGGAGGATGGACAGGTACTGAAGGATCCGCCAGTTCCTTCTTAGTGGCAGCCGCCACCACCATAGCATCCACGGAACACCCTTGGAAAGGAACTGTTTGTCCAAGGGGCCGTAATGAATTTGGATGGTCTTCTGGGGACAGGTTCCACAGAATCTGGAGCCACGCCTTCGAGCCACTACCTGCATAAGTGGGTTGAAAGGCGGAGACACCCAGGAGGTGGAGGGTCGGGATCCAAAGCCTCCAGGTATACCGACTCATCCTCGGAGGGGTCAATGGAGGCCAATTCCCCTCTGTTTGAGGAGCTCAAGGATGTCTGAAAAGAGACATCCTCAGAGGGGACCGTGGGAACCCTCCGACTCATCTAAGTCGGTATCAGATGTAATAGACTCAGGGAGTCTGTGTGTTTCCTCTTACGTCCTCTTCCGAGGGGTTCCCCTGCAGGATCAGGAGAAACCTCGGAAGAGGAGGAAATTCCCAGTGGGGAAACCTGGGGCGATGGATCCCTGGGCCTGTGAGCAAGAGGCTGGCAAGAGGCGTCTGCAGGCACTGAAGAGGAGGAGCTAGAGGATGGACCATTGACCAGGCTCAGAGGCCAGGACACTCCTCATCACCTCAAAGGCTCCTCTCCCGGGAGGCCGGAACACACCCGCTCTGAAGAAACAGGAATGGCGGCTCCAAAGAGAAGGCTCGAGGCGATGTCGGGCCGAGCTTAAAGCCGAAGCCCGAGAGGGAGAGCGGGTGGGACAAGGGTCCGATGCCACTAGCCCCTCGGAGCCGACAGTGGAAACCCGACAACCGGATCCTCCAAGGAAGGTCTCAAGGAGGAGATCGGGCGAGGATGACGGAGCGAAGGATGTATCGGCTCCGGCATCGAAACAGTCGCTGTCCCGAAGCTCAGGCTCGAACTGCGGTGTGGAGTCGGAGGAGGAAGTTCAAGGATTGGGGCTATAGCCAAGTCTGTTGAGACGGGCTATGGAGCATTTGGGCCAGTGCCTGAGACTTCAACAGCCTGCTTACCACCCTCTCTAAATCGTGGTCAGACAGCCTGGAAGATCTCAAGATCGGCTCCGATGGCTCCGCTCCGACAAAAGAGGAGACCCGGAGCCGAGTGGATACTCAGTATAGAAGGGGACCGGGATCTCTTACGGTCGAAGCCATCGGGCCGAAGTCCCTTGAACCCCAGATGGAGCCGAGGATATCTCGGCTCCGATGCTGGATAAACTGTCGGCTCCAGCGAGCCGACAAGGCCACAGTAGTCAGGGTGTCGGAGCCAGTCGGCCGAACCCACTACTTGCAAAGAAGATGTATCGGCTCCAGCGAGCGATGTCGGCTCCGACGGGCGGAGCCACCGAAGGAGGCTTGGACACTGTAGCCTGAGCCTTCGGTGGTTTAGGAGGTTTTCCTGACCCTAATTTAGGAGGAGAACCTTCAGGCTTAAGTAAGCCTCGGAGGATGAGTTTATTCCTCCTTTCCTGCAGGACTCTCTGGCTAAAAGCATGACATAAAGCACAGGAGTCCTGCAGGTGCAAAACCCCAGGCAATAAACAAGAAGTGTGACCGTCTGTCAGAGACATTTTCTGACAGCACTGGTCACACTTCTTGAAGCCTGAGACCTTGCCTTCTTTTGACATCCTAGGAGGATGGAAACACAAACAATCCCAACAAACACACAAATTAATCCCTTACACAAACACACAGGAAGGGAATAACCAATGGGGAATTAGGCCTGACTAAAAAAACTTTAGATAAAAGATTATAAAAGGTTTAAAAACAAGGGAATAGGGTGGGCTGAAACTAACTACAGACTAAACGGACACTAAAAGGGAAAATTAAACCCCTAACTACACTTTTTCTTATTTCACAAGAAAAAACTTACCTCAGCTGGCAAAGGAGACCTCTTTCGCTAAGCGGCAAACGAGATCTGAGGTAGTTCCGCCTTGCATCATGGGATATAGGGTTGCCTCGAGCTGGTAAAAGGAGTTCTCGAGCTAAAGCAAGTGCCGAGTCGGAGCCGAGGATCGGCTCCGAACCCCATCCAGCAAGAATGAAGGCGAGATTGACAACTTAACATCAATATTTCTCTTTTTCAGCATTCAGGTAAAGTTGTATAGAGAAGGCAAAAAGTACACATTTTATATTTTTCACTGTTTCATTTCTAGCTAAGTATTCTTCTAAATTTGCGTGAGACAGCTCAAAGAATTTCAGAAGTTTCAAACAGCATATTTGGTTGCTCATTCTGGATGTTCCTAAGACATGTTGATATATTTAACTTGAATGCTACTCATTTTAAATAGTAAAATGGACTGCAAAGACAGCGAATGAGCATGGCAATGAAAATCCTGTAGGTATGAACACAATTCAAGTGAGATTAAAACTAATCTGTTCTAGAAATTCTTTTATGTTTCAGATGCATATGCATGTATCCTGGCACAAAGGGTAACTTCTTTCTCCAAAAATCAATATGATTATACTGAGATAAGATTTTTAATATGTTTATCTAGAAGCTGCAACTTCACTGATAATAAAGAATCAGACAAAACTGTATGAGAACAGTGTTACAATCACCTAAAATATAGAGGATTGAGAGCAGGTCGACAATCATAACCAAATTATTATGTGCTCGAGACATGCCAAATAAACTCACCTCAAGAGCAAAGCTCCTTCAATAACATTTTTTCATTAGATCAGCAGAGTTAGAATGCGTTCCAGGATGAATCACAGTTTAGCTAAGCTATTAATGTGAAAGGCAGACAAGCATTTTTTTCCTATCATTCAGTTACAGGGCCTTTATACTGCAAGTGTTGCATAGATGGCTCTGTGGGTGCCACATTGTTCTCCAAGTAATCACTCCGGGCCTTTTTGGATATCTGTATCAAAACCAATCTCTCCGTTCAGTAAATTATAAGAGTATTGGCCCGTAATCTTCTTTTTCTTTATATTAAATTATCAGGTCATGATACGTGTTTAAATGTATTTGTTTACTATAAGCCAACTAAGTCATATAACCTTCGTTTCCACAGCTCTGACCACCGAAGCAAGTTTGTTATCCAATTTCCTCAGCTCCATAGGTTACACAGTGAATATAATTTTACTGTTGCAGGTACAGCTCATGCATGCAGTTTTTAACAACTGAGAATGCCTCCAAAGAATGGTGGGAATAGCCCTCCAGCAGGTCAGCAATAAGCCTGGTACCTACAAACCTGAAGGAAGGATATTCACAGCATCAAAAAAGCATTCAATCACAGAACCACTTCTTTTTGCAGGCCCATCATGACTAGTTTTCTTACTTTACAGTCTGAGTCTCACACTGATACTTTATTCTCAAAGCCATCCATTACAACTAGAAGCATAATTAGGGTGGGTTGAAGGGATGGCTGTCCCCAGTACAGGGGGATGCAATTGGCAGATGATGATGGTATGGTAGCAGAGCTGGATCATGGTCAAATGGGGCCCTAGGCAAGGTGATGGATGTCTCCCTCCTGCAGCAGCCCAGCCAGGCCCCCCACACACATTGGCCCACCTGCCACAGCCATTCCAGTGTCTTGTTACTTATCTACTTCTCCCCGGTTACCATAAACACTGTTCAAATCTATCAGTGTGCGTACTATTCTTTTCTTTACTTCTACAATGATTACAGATATTTGGATTTAATTTAAAAATTGCATTTCAAATTTTATAGCACAAACACCAACAGACATTTCTAAACAAAACAATACAGTCTCACAATGAAAGCAGACTTAGCATGAAAAACAATAAACCTCTCTGTTCTTGAAACTCACATTCATTGAAACAACACTGAAACCCACTTTCAAAGAAAATTCATCTGGCCAGTGGCAGATTGCTTTACCTTTGGGCTGTTTTCAAACCATAGGCCCCCTGCATACATTTTTAGTACCATGCATATGTTCTTTGATTCATCTTCTGATTGTATTAAATCGTATTTCTTGTATAGTACATCACCACTTGTCAGAGTGAGTTTTAAATTTGTAGTTTTGAACATTTTTCCAGTAACCAATGATATAAAATGTATGAACCAATAATGACAAAACTGCCCATTTCAGAACATTTAAAACCATAAAAGGTCACTCAAACTGCTATCATTCCAATCCACCAATATCAGTCAATATGCACTCTCTCTGCAGAAGTAAAATTCACCTGAATAATTGAGATCTGTAACTAATGAAAAGGTTGCTATCTGCAAACAACTTTGTATTTCAGTGTTTAATGTACAGATTCAGTGCCTGCTGCCCTTGAAGAATAAATTGTCTATGTTGCATAAAAAGGTAAGCTGGTAATATTGGAATACGGAATTATGGCAACCCAACAACAGGTTTATAGTTAGAAGGCATCTCACTGAAAGGAGGATATACTCAAGACTGCAGCACCTAAGCCCCCCCCCCCAAGTACAAGACAGTATCAGCGATCCATCTACTTGATGTGGGACTAGAACTCACAGCCTTCTATATCAAAAGCACCTTTTGTGTTATTAACACTGCTTTCAAACTCTCTTGCACAAACCTTGATGACCATTTGCTAAACAAAACAATTGCACATTGAAAACATGCTTAGCACGAGGAGTAGTAAACTTATTTTAACTTGAAGCTCACAATTCCTTGAAAATGCACTAAAGCTCACAACTCCTTGAAAATATACTGATGCTCACAATTCCTCGAAAATTTACTGAAATGCATAGTTTGGTGGTTGGTGTAGAGGATTCAGGCTCTTGTGTCCTGGAAATATGGTACAAAGTTCGAGCTTGGTTAAGTTAACCTGCCAGCTCTAATTAGGGTATTTCTCTCTCTCTCTCTCTCTCACACACACACACACACACACACACACACACACACACACACACACACACACACACACACACACACACACACACAATGTAAACATTACATGAAGGGTGCTCTTAAAGATGAATGCCCATAAAGAAGACTTGTAAGTTTTTTTTTTTTTTTTATTTCAAAGGCAACTGCCTAGGTCACGTAGTGCATGATCTGTGTGGTAATACATTACTGCATGTTTTTTTTTTGGTCATCTTAGAATTGAGGTAGGGGTTGCCGAGCAAGGATCTGTGGTGAGCACCAGATAAGCTACCTACTGTTCCAATTATGATGTCTCACTGACCTGACTACTCAGTCTGTGCCATCTTCTGGGCAGAAGTGGCCTGTATACCTTTAACACCTCCTATAAGCCTGATACCAAACCCTGAGAACAAACTGTTAAAACTCAAAGTTCACTTCTGGTATTACCCAGATTCAAGGACTCAGTCTTAACTTTCATGTTACCAAGGAATATTTAAGTATTTCAGGAAATGTGGTATACTGTACTATTTGCGTGAAATATGCTTGAGACACTCTGAGATGTCTGACTGATTAAAAGTACAATACAGGGTTTCAGAACCGATAACTCCAAGAAACATTATACTCTATTTTACCAGCAATAATCACCATGTCACCCACTTTAATTTTTATGCCTTTTCTTCAAAAGGAATTCCATAATTCTGACCACATAACATTTTTTTTAATGTCTGTTTTCCCATTTATCTAAAACAACATTCTCCTTTAACCCTAGGAGCCTATCATACCCTGTGGCAGAGGATCATCACCCAGTCAGCCATCAGATATTCTACAATGTCCTGCATCCCTATCCTGAGGCAGCCTGAGTAAGTTCCAAACAATTCAGGCCCTTTTCAGTATGCATGCTCCATGCCAGTTACAGTACCTCCACACCAATTGGCGGATCTTGCTCATGGTCATTATATTTCATTTGCTAGATCACCTTGTAGCATATTAAGCTGACATCACTTCCCCCGATATGGATGGACCAGCTTCAGCTACTCCAATGCTCCCTTGTAGGTTGCTCCACCATCTGGATCATTTATAAGTCACAAATGATCTGGGTCAATTTCAAGGCTTCAACCCAATGAGAGACATAGCCGGTGTCACTAAAGCAAAATTAATTATTTGTCTTCTAACAGTCATATGAGCTTAATAATACAGTAATTTTTCACTAATCCATTTTAGTTAGCCCTGCCTCTGAAAAGGTCTTTGCTTTTATAGGTTCATAGAAGTACTAGATTAGCTGCCCTTGTTGGCCATTTTATGACTAAACAATTTCTCTCAAAGGTGTGAACCAAACACTATGGGCCGGATTCACAAAGGCTTGCACGGAGTGTAAGAGTAGTGTAAGATGGCAGACAGGCAATATGTCTGCTGAGCAATTCAGCAATAGCCGGCAGGGGCGTGCATGAGAGCTTCTAAAGCTACTCTTGCACGGACAGTGTTATGGTATGCAAATTACCTCATTTGCTGCTGAAAGCTATGCAAATTAGGTAAATTTGTGATCCAGGAAACACTAACCTGTCCGTGTAAGAGTTGTGTTATTTGCAGAAATGTACTCCGTTGGTAACAGAGTACCGTTCTGTAAATAGCTAAATGGAGCTATGACAGATCCAAATAAAGGATGCATCTAGTTGAGGAAGCATGCCAATGACCAAATATAAATCCATTGGCATTTGCAAATGTTGTAAATCCTTAAAATCCATCCCCCCCGATTGCCAATGTTTAAGCGTAGCGCAGCGGCGCGCAAACATGCTGCACTTTAAATAAAATGAAAAAAAGGGGAAAATAGCCACAAATGTGTATTTTCACTAAAAAGCTTGTTCTGCCATGCAGGTGAATGGCAGGCTGAAAACAACATGGCCACTGAGTAGTGGTTGCTAAGGGGGGGAAGCTCAGTGTGAGAGATGTAACCAAGCATTAGTAGGCAATCCTATGCAAATGAGGATAAGGATAGTGAATCCCAATTTTCCCCGGCATGTGAGCCATGTCCCTAGAGTGTAAGTGTAGGAGTAGGGTAGTAGTAGAGTAGAAGATAGGTGACATCACGAGGGGGCATGTCTGAAAGACTGTAAGGTGACTGGAGCACAGTGGCTTGTGTTTGCTCTGAGTTGCTCAGGATTGCAAAAGGCATGTTTACAGTGGTACTAGCTAAAAACAAGAAACCAAAGGTGTACGCCGTGGATATATCTGAAATCTCTTGCAAACGGGCACACAGCGTGTGCGCAGCGCTGCCCCTTGTGGAAACGGAAAGGGAAAAAGAAAGGAAAAGAAGTAGTAGGAAGTTAACCAAGGAGAACTAGCACAGCTGCCAGGTGAAATATATCAGAATCAGCCAATTACACAGGCAGTAGACTAGCCCAGCCATGCCCAGCACTTTAAACTCTGCAAACAGCAGTCTACCCTGTTTTTTCCACAAGAACTCTGCAACACTGCAGTATACAAAGAGTGAAAACTTAAAAAGCTTAAGTCAGACAAAATGTTAGGGGCTGCTATTGCTATCATAAACCAACATGTGCAAGGTGCTGAGGGTGGTGATGTTGTGAATGCTGCTGAGCAACCCACAGTGAGGAGACGGAGAAGAGTGTACAGACCCAGGATAACCTGCCAGGGGCTACATGAGCTGGAGATAGTGGAGCGCTATAGAGTGGACAGAGACCTCCTGCAGCAAACTGCTGAGCTGTACCAGCCATGCCTCACACAGAACCAACAGAGGGGAACCCATCCCAGTGGATACCAAGGTATGTGTTGGCCTATGAATACTAGCTACAGGTACCTTCCAGAGACCAACTGGTGATATGATGGGGGTTTTACAGGCATCAGCATCCAGGGTACTGCACCAGTTCCCGGATGCCATGTCAGCACATGTTGGTGAGCACGTATATTTCCCCAATTCCAGTGAGGCATTGGCCAGCAATATGTGTCTTTTCCACCAAATAGCAGAATACCCTGAGGTAGTGGGTGCAATAGACTGCATGCACATACACATCAAAGCACCACCCGGTGAGCAGGGTAGGGTCTACATCAACCGCAAGGGCTTCCCACCCATCAACTGCCAGGTCGTGTGCGATGCCCAGGGCATAATAATGAATGTGTGTGCTGGCTGCCCTGGAAGCTATCACGATTCCCACATCTGGCATCTGACGCAGCTGTACCAGAGATTTGCCAATGGGGACATCCCTGATGGTCACCTAGTGGGGGATGCTGGATATGCACTGGAGCCATGGCTGATGACACCCATCAGAAATGCACACACACCCAAACAAGAACTCCATAATGAGGCACATGCACAAACAAGAAACATTATTGAGAGTCTGTTTGGGATGCTCAAGTTACGGTTACGGTGCCTGGACACATCTGGTGGAGCCTTGCAGTACTCACCAACTACATATACCCAAACTGTCATGGTATGTGCCATGCTACACAATATGATCCTGCGCAAAACAGCTGCAGCAGGAACAGCATGGGGCAAGACCAAACAGCCCCCCACCATTGCCAAGGCCTGCACAAGCACAGCGTGACTCAGAGGAGGAACAACCTGAGCCTGCCCCAGTAGGCAGAAGGAGGTGTGCCCAGTATGCCCTGACCTTGGCAAAGAGGCAACACATAGCACATACACTGACTCAGTAGGAACCCTGGAAGTGACACCTCTCTCTGACTCGCACATACAATAAAAGGGATGCCTAACTTGACACTACCTGTTTTCAAACATGTATAGGTAGTGTACTATGTGGATCCAACATACGCAGCCCTGCAGCACCACCTGAGGCATGATTGCCCTATCTTAAGCAATATAAAACAGTGCTAAGCACATTTTACCACTATTTAGCATATTTAAGCACAAGTGCATGGAGCTGCTCGCCGCACAAACTAGCGCAACGTTGGGCAATGTTGGGCAAAGTCAGGCAAAGTTGAGCAAAGTCGGGTAAACACCCTCACACCTGCTTTACTGTTCTTTAACCAGTCAGGTCTGCCCAGCAGGAAAATAAAAAGCAGTGACAGGGCTCGAACTCAGGATACTGTGCACTATAGTCACAGTACTGAACCACTAAGCCATGACAGCATTTCACTAGCACAGACACAGCAGGACAATTGTAGACTAACGCAAACACAAACAAATGCTGTATCATGCCCTCTGAAGAGGCATATGAGTAACTTCCCCCCAGGCCTATGCAGACAGATAACAGCAGGCCAGGCAGTGTGATGTTGGTTGGGTAGGCTATGAAGTCACAAACTAATATATGTGAAATTGGAAGCTAAATTCTGTAGTACAGTAGTATGCCTCAAGCCAGTAAGATAGGCAACAGTACAGACTGAAATGGAGTACCTGACATAGTATTGCAGGCCTAGCAAATGTGTAAAAGTGTCAGGTGAACCCCTCATCCTATGTGCACCCATAGTAACAATCAGGTGTGCCCCCAGGGTAGAAATGTACAAATAAAAGCTGTCCCCCCTGTATGTAGAAATGTTGATAAGTCTATGAAAAGCGACTCATGGAAGCCCTGCAGGCACAGTGTGCTTCCTGTCGATGTACAACACAAAGGTGAGCCCTGAAGTAAAAACCAACTTGATTTTTCACACACATATAGTATATATGTCCATACTGGGCATGCTCACACACTTCAACAAATTTAGCAAATTTCAGTCAGCAACATACTGAAAGCTCATAAATGAAGCAAATGTCAGTCAACAACATACTGAAAGCTCATATTGGGCATGCTCAAACATTTAGGCCATGTCTGAGTACAGCAGTGGGCCACACATATCTGGCAGTTGCAGTTCTTACCCCAGAAACTTGTCACTATTCACCAATCCTGCCTTGCGCACATAGTTATATGAAAACAGACCCATATAATATATTGGACTTCTGTCATAATCAAACTATGTACTACAAGTACTTAAGTTGTTCAAAGAAAGTGAAAATTCAAAGAAGATCAATACATCTCCGATCAGTATCCTCAATAAACAATGAGCACTCCTAACATTATCCAATCCATGTTCTGGCAAAAACATTGTCAAAGAGTCCATAGAGAACCATGAAGCTTTCTTTCGCAATGTCATATATATCAATGTAAACTCATATATGTTCTGAGTCAGTGCAAAGTGTAAATGAATACATGTACATAACTGACATTGCCAACATCTTGTCAGACAGGTTCATACATATTTACCCCGCTCTCACTGACAAAGGGGCCCATTATCATACCTGGAGATTGTGAAAACCCAGAAATCACATATACAATGGTTAAACAGCACTTTCCAAACCTAAAAACACGGTGTCTATGGGATGACAAGGTTTCCCTAGCTGTGTCATATGTGAACTCCAAAACAAACAGACCCTGCACCTGAACAGTCTGTTGAGACTCACCCTCTGTACAGGATATGAAACTGTTGAATGCATTACAGCAACATTTGGCACACTCCACAAGTGTTGGTGCACAACAGACCATATGAACTATTGTCTTATAAGCCTATTAAGCCTGATCTGCAAGGCCATGGAGTCCATCATGATGGAACTCATAAACAGAGCTATTGTGAGCCTACAAACACCCAACCCTACCAATTTTGGTTTGGTCAGGGGCAGATCATGGTTCCCAAACCTGCTAGACTGTTTTCAAGGCAGTCACCCAGGACATACATCAATGAAATGAGCTACACACGTCCCACATAGACCTTGAAAAGCCCTTTTCCAACATCCCAGACACATAGTATCCACAAAATCAACAACCAGTGCATAAATATGTATGTCATCTGATGGATTGCTAAATGGGGCACAGATAGATCCCACAAGGTAAGAATTGTGGTCCCCTGTTCAAGCTGGTAACAACTGCTGTCCCCCATGGCTAAGTCATGGGACCCCTCCTGTCTGGTATATACTTTTCTGAAATACAGTCAAATACACGAGCGCTATGTTTAACAAAGTTTGTGGATGACTGCAAAAAAGTTGTCGTAATCGATGTTTGGGACAACAGAGACATCCTTCAAAAGGGTCTCAGTCAGACATATGTGGTGTAAAAATTATGGCCTCGAGCTACAGTCATACAAATACCACATAGGTGCCAACACCCTAAATATGGAGGTGATAATAAGGGATCTATGGACACGTGGATAGTCATCTCTACTTCCAGAAACATATTCACAAAGTGTTTAGAAAATCATGCTATGTGTTCCCACAAACTGCCAAGGTCTTTGCATGTAGGTCAAAGGAGGTTCCCTCTACTCATCAGTCATCAGACCCGTCAGAGAGTACCACAACACACTTGCGATGAATCTGACTAGGCACCTTCAGCAGCTGGAAAGACCACTGAAGTACCTCAACAAGAGGATTACTGGCCTCAAACAGTTGCCCCATGCAACAAGACTGAATTTAACTCAATCTGTACTCTGTTGCATACTGTCTACTCAGGAGATCTCTGCCCAGCAGACAGGTCCATGTCCAATGCAGAACTGATGTACATGCACTATCTGAAGTAAACCCAAGCTCACTGTACCACATGCTCTGGGGATATCATCATCACAGCATTAAATAGAACATGTTGGAGGGATACATTACTAACTCACAGACTTCCCTTGCTTTTGAACAGGCTCCCAACCGACATTAAGCCGAGACCGTCACTGACACTCTTCCAGATGAGCCTTGATGAGTGTATGTGAAACTGAACTGTCACACCATGGATCACTTCATCAGCTCTACTACACAGAGGCCTAGGGAACTAACTCCATGGGTGGTGATAGCTGCACACTCTGGCCATACTAATATATGCCTTCAGGCAGATAGCCTATATATATATATATGTATATATATATATATATATATATATATATATATATATATATATATATATATATATATATATATATGTGTATGTAGGGGGAACACAGTATAATAAGCCAAAGATGGATGGGCAGAGATATGTGTAAGAGGGTGACCATGACAGGAAACTATCCAGGACTGTCCCACCCAGCACACACCCCAATGGCATGAAAGACATGCGGTGCACATCTCCCACTGTACATAACAGCCACCAGTATCTGTAAACATTACAGTGTATGTGGTCCTGCTGTACAACATGACTGTACAATGAAGTACACATCTACTATCTGCAGACATGTACCTGTCACATAGGTTCATAGGTATGTAGCAGACTATCTCCACGAAGGCATATATCAAGCCTAAGCAAGTTGTGCAGCTTTCACCACACCATTGGGTAGTCTCCCAAGGCCTAGTTCTAATAGTTAGTACCCTAAACCCCTTTCTAGTGGGGCTGCTGATGTGAAGCCTGGCATGAATTGTCTGTTTCCCATCCACTCATCAAGGTTCCAATTGAAGAGGGTCAGCGAGGGGTTCTGTCTGATGTACATTGGTACTCTGTTCCACAGTAAGGCAAGTGTCTGTGATGGTACTCTATCCCACCAGCATGTTGTATTCATCGTTCTGATGAGGTCCATATCCCTGGAATATGTAGGGCGACTCAATGTTATGTGTAGATGGAGCATGTTCAACAGTTATGTGTTGGACATGGCTCTGTATGTTAGGCAGAGTGTGCCTCTGAGTAGGTGGTATGCAACGAAGAACAGATTTAGTTTTACCAGTTGTGTTGCATAACACAACTGTTTGAGGCCAGTAATCCTCTTGGTGAGGTACCTATGTGGTCTCTACAGCTGCTGGATATGCTAAGTCGAGTACATCCAAAATGGTGCACTGTACTCAATGATGGGTCTGATGATGTAAGAGTAGAGTGCCAACGCTATCTCTTTGGATCCTGATGCAAACCCTTTGTTGATTAGGTGGGCAACATAGGATCTCCCAATCACTTTGGCAACATGGTTGTCAAAGGAAAGATGACTATCTACTTGTGTCCCCAGATCCCTTATCACCTTTTCATTTTTAAGGGGGGTAACACCTATGTGGCAGTTTGTGGGTATTTTGTTTTCAACAAAGAGGATCACTATGCATTCCTCCACAGTGAGCTTGAGGCCATGATTCTGACACCACTTTATTATGGCAAACACTTTACAGTACCCAGCAAACTTAGTCAACCACAACCCTCCTGTGTTGGCATGTACATTTGAGAAGTCTATACCAAACAGGAGGGACCCCAGGACTGAACCCTGGGGGACACCAGTCGTTACCGGTGAAGAGTCTGACATGTAGCCAGCAATTTGTAATGTGTGGGATCTATTTGTGAGCCAGTTTGTAATCCATCTTGTGATGTATGGATTCACGGCAAGGTTGGTGAGTTCATCTATGATACCTGACTGGGGAATGGTGTCAAAGGCCTTACCGTGGTATAGGTAGGCTGTGTGGAGTTCATTTCAATCATCTGTAGCCTGGGTAACTGTCAAAGAAATCCTCCCAGTTCAGGAAGCTTGGTCTGCATTTGACGAAGCCAAACTGGGTGTGCTCAACTGTGTGAAGGTTCCCAATTTCTGTATTGTTGACTTCCATTATGATTGGCTCCATCGCCTTGCAGAACACACTTGTCAGGCTCATAGAGCATGAATGCCAAAGGGTTTTTGTGGCCCCACCCCTGTGGAGTGTGAAGAACATTGATGTGCAGCATTCTATGGGTACATATCCTGTAAAGAGCATGTAGAGAGAGGTGTAGGTATCCTTGATGTATATGGATACATCCTCACCCTATGTGCTATGATTCAGGTTCTGATGCTGGAAGGTATGGAATGAGTAGTATCCTGGTAGTGCTGGTGTGCTGTCTGGAGCCTTGAACTAGGTTACTGATACTGCACAGATATGAATATTCTCCATAATGAGAAGTGCCTCGAGTGTGTGCATCTGGAGGCTGAGACTTCTGGCAATGAGTAGCATTTAGCTCACTTTGTGGTTATTTATGTTGGTTATAGGGTTTGGTTTGTCCTGTGTGACTGGTGTTCCACACCTGACATCAGCGCCTCATTGGTCCCATCTGACCATAAGCTAATTACCCTACATATCCACATTCTGGACCCACACCCTCATTAAGGAAACCATGTTAAAAATTTCTCCAAAGTCAACTTCATGCTTCTTAAGACAGAAGTGCTGAACTGCAGGACACCCATGCAGACGGACAATACAGTTACGACTACTGAATCCTTCACAATTGCACTTTATAAGCACTTACATGACTGCATGCATCGTGCTATCCCAAACAGAACCAAGACGCTATCCTCCAAGAAAAGGAAGCCAATCTGGTGTTCCCCTGTCATAAACAAACTGCACAACAGAAGGAAAATACTGTTGCAAAAGAGGGTAAAATCCCATGAGGGGAGGAGCTCCATGGTCAACATCAGTAAGAAGCTATGATGATCCCTGATAAAATCCTCCAAAGCTAGTTACGAAAACAAAATCGACACGGATTCTAAAGACAACCACAAAGCGTTCTGTAGATATGTCAAGAATCTCAATGGCAACACTCAGATCTGCTCAGAGTTACAGCAAAATGGCACTAAATATACAGACCCAACTGATATTGCCAACATCCTGGCAGATAGGATCAGTGTTAACTTTACCCCCCTCTCACCCATGAAAGAGCACATCTCTATAACGGAAGACTGCAAAGTTGCTGTCATCATGGCTGCACAGGTAAAAAGCACTCTCCAAAGCCAGGAACACAGCATCCATGGGACCAGATAACATCCCAGGCTGTGTTCTACACAAACTACAGAATGAACAGGCACCACACCTATGTACCATGTTCAGTCATAGCCTCACCTCAGGCTTTGTGCCTGCTGAATAGCGCACAGTGACGGTTATCCCACTACAGAAGGGGGGAGCCACCATGGACCCCAGGAACTAGCGCCCCAGCCTGATGAGCCTGCTCTGCAAGGCCATGGAATGTATCATCATATAACTTACAAAAAAAGACATTGGTAATCTCCAAACTCTGGACCACAACCATGTTGGGTTTGTAAAAGGCAGATCATGTCTCCTAAACCTGATAGACATCATTGAAGCAGTCACCAGAACTGTAGACAAGGGTAAGGTGGTTCACACAGCCTATGTAGATCTTGCCACAGCTTTCAACACCATCCCCCACTCTGGAATTATAGATAAACCCACTAAACTAGGTATAAATTGCTATGTCACAAGATGGGTTGCCAACTGGCTAACTGACAGAACACACACTGTGAAAGTAGCAGACTCCAAGTACGGCTTTGGACCAGAGACAAGTGCAGTACCACAGGGTTCAGTCCTGGGTCCTGTCCTGTTTAGTATCTACTTCCCTGAAGTAAACTTTAACATGGAAGGTCTGTGGCTAATGAAGTTTCCAGATGACTGCAAACTAGGAGCCATAATTGAAACTACTGAAGATGTGGACATCCTACAAAAGGGCATCACTGAGACAGATGCCTGGTGTCAAAGCCATGGCCTCAAGCTCAATGCCAAAAAGTGCACTGTCATCCCCTTTGGTAAAAACTCTGTAGCCATGAACTACAACATAGGCGGTAGTATACTTAACACTGAAAGTGTAATAAGAGACCTTGGGTCACAGGTGGACAGTGGACAAACCTGTGATAATCACATCCCCGCAGTAGTCAGGAAATCCTTCTACGTGGCACACCTCATCACAAAAGGTGTCTCATGCAGAATAGAAGAGGACATTGTTCCCCTCTACTCATCACTCACTAGATCCATAATAGAGTACAATGCCTCCTTTTCTATGTACCACACAAGACATCTACAACTGGAAAGCCTGCAGAAATACCTCATAAATAGCATTAGCAGCCTGAAATACATGCCATACACAGACCGTCTCAAAATGCTCCAGCTGTACTCTCTCACATATCACCTACTCAGAGGTGATCTCTGCCTAACATACAAAGCTATGTCAAACACAGAGCTGTTGGACATGCTCCACGTAAAACACTCACAATCCCTCTGATCTTCGGCCCCAAAACCCAGAGTGAAATACAAAAGGAAGGGGTGTATCCATTTACCTTATGGATACCCACACCTTCAGGTTAGTGGCACAGCATGAGGTCTTGGAGAACATGCAAGTGCAACTAACATTGGGCAAAGCTGCTTATCAGATTGTAGCCTGCTACAGATCACCTACCTTGTCTCAGGAACCTCACTCAGTATTCCTGAGAACAGTGGAAAATATAAAGGTCCTACCAAACACCATTATATGAGGAGATTACAACTACCAAAACACTGACTAGGAGAATTACTCATGTACAACATCCTTTGTCCAATGCTTCCTAGAGTTTAAAAACTCAAACGCTCTGGAACAGCTGGTCACCATGCCCACTAGAGGTGATAACATACTGGACCTGATCATCACCAACATGGGGTACCAGTGTTCCACAACAGAGATAAACCCCTCGCTGGTAATATCAGATTATAAAGTAATCACACTGGACATCCACATCCTGCCACCCCCCCCTCCCCCAGTCAAGGAAACCACTGTGAAGAAATATTCAAAAGCAAACACTTCTCAAGAACAAAGTGGAAAGTTTCAAAGCCCCCTTGCTATGGGATAATGCTATACAATCTGCAGAATCATTTACAAATGCATTCTATGAGCATCTACAGAGATGCATGGATCAAGAAATCCCAAATAAAACCAAGATGCACTCCTCCAAAAATAGGAAACCAATCTGGTGGTCGTCACACATAAATAAGCTATACAACAGAAGGAGGAAACGAACACATGATAGAGCAAACTTCACAAAAGGAAACGCATCACTGATCATTATTAGGAAGAAACAATGATCGCTCATAAAATAATCCAAGCCAGTTTCTAAAGACAAATTGCCAAGGAATGTAAGAATAACAACCACAAAGCCTTTGTTAGCTATACCAAACATTTAGGTGGCAACTCTCAAATATGCAGTCAGCTATTGCAAAATGGCAAAAAGATACACTGAACCAACTTACATTGCCCATATCCTGGGGGACAAGTTCAGTGCAAACTCCCCCCATCACCCCCAAAAGGGCCTGTGTCCATCCCAGAAGAATGCAGAGCACCAGACTTCATGGACATGCAGGTAAAAACAGCCCTCTCCAAAGCTAAGAACACAGCATCAATGGGACTGGATGGTGTCCCAGGCTGCGACTTACACCAGCCCCAAAAGGAACTACACCCTCACCTACATTCACTGTCCAGACTCAACCTTACCACAGGCTATGTACCCAAAGAAGGACATACAGCAACAGTCATCCAGCTCCACAAAGGGGGTGCCACAACCGAACCAGGAAACCATTGCCCTATAGGCCTACTCAGCCTGGTCTGCAAAGCTATGGAGCAAATTATCCTGGAACCCATAAACAGAGACATTGGGGACCTCCAGACACTGGACTCTACCCAACTTGGATTTGTTAAAGGTAGATCCTGCCTCCTAAACCTAGTTAACTTATTTGAAACAGTTACCAAGGACATAGATGGAGGTGAAAGTAGTCCACACAGCCCACCTGGAACTCACTAAGGCCTTTCGACACCATTCCCCACTCTGGCATCATGGACAAGCTTACCAGCTTGAACATTAACAGCTATGTCACAGGATGGGTGGCCAACTGGCTCACAGATCAAACACACATGTTCAGAGTTGCGGGTGCCATGTCCGACTCTAAACCAGTCACAAATGGCATCCCACAGGTATTGGTCCTGGGACCCCACCTGTTCAGTAGATACTGCTTAGAGGTGCAGGCAAGCATGGCAGGAGTATGGCTGAACAAGTTTGCAGATGACTGCTAACTGTGGTCCATAATCGACTCTACGGCTGACACAGACATCCTTACAGAGACAGATATCTGGTGTCAAAACAATGCCCTCAAGCAGAATGCCAAAGAATGCATAGTCATCCCCTTTGGATAAAACAAAGTGCACACAAATTACCACATAGGTGGTAATCCAGTTATGTACGGAGAATGTAATTATGGCCCTGGGGACCCAGGTAGATAGTAAACTTTCCTTTGATGATCACATTGCCAAAGTGTTTAGAAATTCCTTCTATGTAGCCCACCTCATGTCACCTAATGTAACCCACTTTGTCTAGTCTGATTATGTCACCATCCTACAAATATACCTGTGGAAAGGAGAACTCCCAGTAATGTGTATAGCGTGTTGTGTAAATGCGTACTGCTCTAGTATCATAAAGTAGTTAGGTAGGGGTTTGAATCCTGCACTTGACAACTGTGTGTGTGTGTGTGTGTGTGTGTGTGTGTGTGTGTGTATCTCCTTGTAGAGGAGCAACCTTTTTGAAGACAACTACAACACCTTAAAAGTGGTATACTTATCTTTGTCAAGTCTGATGATGTCACCATCCTACAAATATACCTGTGGAAAGGAGAACTCCCAGTAATGTGTATAGCATGTCATGTAAATGTGTACTGCTCTAGTATCATAAAGTAGTTAGGTAGGGGTTTGAATCCTGCACTTGGTGAGTGTGTGTGTGTGTGTGTGTGTGTGTGTGCTCCATGTGTGTGACACAGTTGGTCACTGTGTTGTGGGTTTTGCTTTTACTACTGTATGACATATCACAATGACAACAGTATGTGCACTGCACGTCAGGTAGCTGTGTGTCAAATACATATACGTACATGTGACTTCAATTATTTCATAGTTGGGAGCCCTGCTTTCTCCATGAACACATCTGTTATCTTTGCCAGAGTGTGCTGCCACTTTCCAGACCTTAGGTCACATCTGTATGCTTGTGACAAGCCCAGCCACTGCAGCGACCCCTGGCCTAGGTCATCCGTGTCACACACACCCATTACGGTTTCTATTGAATAGTGTGAGTGAGGGTTTATGCCTGAGGTATATTTCAGACCTGTTCAAAAGCAGCAAAGTCTGTCAATGATGGCTATTCATTATAGGTGTACAACAACCTTTGTGGATATGCATGCAGAACCCTTATTGCTTATGTGATTCACCGAGGGATTTCAAAATGCCTTTGGAAATGTGATTACCAAAGGAGAGATGATGTAACACTTGGCTGTATGTACACATCGGTACCTGTTCAACATGTTGGCGGCTACTACCTATGTGGTACTGTGGGGATAAAAGGTGGATGACTATGCTTTAGTTGGCTTATAGCTTTATAGCATGGATTTGACAACAGGTATCTGTCTGTATGATACCCTTGTGGAGGATGTGTATGTCATCTGGAGAATGCATTATAGACCACAGTATGCATTTCCAGAAATGGATGGACATATCCCTACTGTGTTTGCTTGTACCTAAGAGAGCTATATGCCAGTCAGGAGTGGTCCCAGGAATGGGTGCAGGTGAACACCACTGGTTACTGGCATAGTATAGTTCCTGAAGGATACAAATGTTACTGTGTGTCCTACATCTGTGTGTCAGTTGTCAAGACATCATCTAACGATTGTTTATGGTCAGGCTTTTGAGGTTATGTATACTACCAGAATGCAAACCAATGACAGATAGTAACAGTATCACCCATAGCACAGTGTCAAACCATGTCATACAAACGTGTGCCCAAGTTCCAAAATGTGTGTAGTACAATGCATACTGGCCACCAATAGAAACTATGGAGTGTTAACACTGTGTAATACAGGGCATGTCACTCTGCCCATGTGTCCACTATGCACGTACATGCAGACAGTGCACCTCCACCATGTTCACAAATGTACACCTGCAAACCTGTGCTGCACACATCCCACATGTACTGTCCACTCTCTAACACATGCTGCCAATACTACACACATCATCCAAGTGGCACGTGGGCAGACAATACACTATTGGAATTAACACTGGTGTAAATAATACTACATTGACAATCATAGCTTTAATGCATCATGCCTGCTTAGCTACACCTTCAAGGATATCATTACACTTTACTGCTGATAACATGCTAACATTGCTATACTGCTATAAAGTCTCCCTGTGCATCAGCACCATGTTAGCCTGTTCCTGCATCAATGTTATAGATGACAGGAGGTGGCACAGGTTTCATCATATGCACAGGATGTGTTGTTGGTTTGCAAGAGGCCTACATTGAGCCATACAATCGATGTGTGTGTGTGTGTGTGTGTGTGTGTGTGTGTGTGTGTGTGTGTGTGTGTGTGAGGGCCAAGAGTACTGGTATGGGCCAATGTTGATGTAATGTGTGTTGGTATGTGTTAGCCCTAGGTGTCTGGTTTGTGTGTGTGTGTCTGCATGCACACAGTACCACCATGTGGCTGCCATATACAGGGATTTGTGGGACAGCCACAGACTGTACCTGCCAGGCTTTACAGATCACCGTCTCTGGCCACGGATACAGCACTTGTGCCTGGCAGGGGTGCTACTGACAGTATCAGGTACTAAGCCAGACTGGGTACTATCCTCAGAGGTAGACATATGTACACTGGACCCAGGTCCCTGCTGGGACTGGGAAGAGCCACGTGCACATGGTCTTCTAGGATGGTCTATGGACAGCCCACCCCCAACATTGCTGGGGCTGGTACTGGCACTACGTGAGCAGCTGTGACTTGAGGGACGTCCGCAGCGACTGTCTGCTGCTGATGTTGCTGGCATACATCCATGTCTCAACTGTCCCGCACTGTCCTGACACATGGACATGACATTGCGGAAGACATCTAATGTCTCACCCCAACGTCTATCAGTGACCTCAGTGTAATTACGGATGGCACCTGCTAGGTCATGGATACTGTCATTTAAAGTGTTATGTGCCCTCTGTGCCCTTAGTCCCTGTCTGGTGTGCCGTTCCATACATGCCTGTGCCTCCATGACAGCCTGGAACATGCGTGAGGTTGTAAGACCTGTGGCACATCTTCCAGGGGCATAATGACCAGCAGTGCTCAGATGAGAACCCCTGGACATCTGCCTATTTGGTACCATTCAAGACTTCTGGGTATGGCTGCTGTGTCCAGATGCATGTGCCATAGATACTACACTGTCCTGGCTATCTGCCGACTGTACACTGTCCCTCAGCTAAGGGCATTGGTGATGATGGAAGTATTGGCAGTATGACTGTGTGCATGGATGGGGGGGACACCTATGTACTGTCGATTGGTGGCCCAACGACAGACCCTGGCAAACATGCCTGTGCCTCAACACACCTACCTCATTATCACTATTTGTGTCAGTGACATCAGGTTCCCTGCTGCAGTGAACCAGCCCAACCTCAGCGCCTGTGAGAGGAAGACAGGAAACACACTTTATGACCTGTACATGATGTCAGAACACATGCACACATGAATAAATGCACACATGAACACATGCACATATGAACACATGCACACAAATACACTCCTCACTAAAGCAGGCAGACACACACACACACACACACACACACACACACACACACACACACACACACACACACACACACACACACCACCAACAATCCAGATCATACTCAATAGCGGTTGATGGTGAGGTACAGTATCACAAGCCAAACAGTCATATCACACGTGTCAGCATGCAGGACGTGTGTTGCTCAACAGCATGCAGTGCGAGTGTAGACAGTCCTTGCTAATGACAGTATACATGGCTTTGATGCATGTGTGTTATTGTTCAGTGATTGGCCTCACCCTGGAACACAATGTGTACATGGACACAACATTGTTGTGCAAGTATTACAAGTTCTTCAATGTGCTGTGCACCATCACTCACAGGTGTACATACCATGGCTGGATGTTTATCTGTGTGTCACATAGATATCCATTACTGATTAGAGCGTCTGTGTCTTTAGCAGATAATTGTGGACACAGGTTTAACTCATGCATGCTATGTATACACACAGGATGAGTGGTGCATGTATACCTGATGGAATACCATTGCTCAACATAGCCATTGTACAGTAGTTATGGTGAGTGTAGAACATATTGTGGACATGCCAGTGCCAGCCATGACATGGCATGCTACAACACAACTGCAACATTAAACATCACACATACCCAATGTGTGTCATGTGACCTATACACTCAATAGCATTACAAGACATATATGTGTCACTTTGTGCAAATGGTGATTGCTATGCATATTGTGTATAGGTGCATATGTTTGCACACACACAACATTGAGGTGTATAGCAATGAATGCTATGTGTAGTACTGTGGTTACTGTAACTGGATGGGGTGTAGTACCATGAGCCATCATCATGCAGCATCATGTGGTCACTCAAGGCTACTAATGTGTGCCAGACCAGCACCTATCATGCTGTACCTGAACCGCAGTACCATGGCTACATTCACCATTTCACAGCCAGTTGTTACATGGGTTTGTAAGGTGCCCAATAGGAAGCATTGCCTAACATGAATGTGTTGTGTGTTGGAGTGTTGCACCACCCCATGATAGGCCTCTACCCCTCAGATATATTATGTGTGCTGTGTGGATGACATTTGGGATACTGGAGTGTGACCTTACAGTGGGTGTCTGAATATGCCATGTGTAGCATATTAACATGTACTGCGTATGACAAAGTTGTGTATGTTGTGTGCATGTGCATCGACTCTGCCTATCCAATGTCCACTACAGTGTAGCCACAATTGTTTGGTATTCTCTGTGTATTGCATGTGTTTGAGGCAGCTACTCATGTTACCGAGATGTGCATAGTCTCATAGCATGCATTATGTGTAGGTGTGTTACATGTGTACATGGCCTACACCTCACCTATGACATGCACATTTTATTTGCAATATTAAATGTAGAACACACTCACCAGCATGGGTCTGCTGCCTTGCTGTCACACCAGAGGGACCTACAAGGATATGAGACAGTTTGTCAGTGGCAACAACTGTGGCATTGCTACTGTGGGTTTGCAATCTTACAGTAGTACAATGGTTGACAGTCACAGGCCTACAGATCATGTTCCAAATTATCAGTATTGCACAACACCAGGCTCCACATCTTCTAACTACACAGTACACATCTCACATATGCATGATCTAACAAAAGAGGTAACAGTAGTCAACAGACATGCCATGTTACCTGCACGCTCCATGTGAACTTGCTGGGGGGGCTCCGGCCTCCATGATAATACATGTCTGCTGTTGTTGTTGGCCGGAAGTCACCAGGCTCAGAAGCAGCTCCTCCACTCTGGTGAGGGGGGGATGGGTGGTAACCCCACCACCTGTGGCAAGCTGTTGCCTACGGACATCAGACTCACACTGCCAGACACGTCTAAGTAAATCACTGCAGTAATAGCGTACCTGCTCATATGTCCGGTTATGGATGCCTATGTCATTTACCCTACGGACAACATCTTGCCAGAGTGCAGTCTGCTCATGCTGGCCCTGGCTGGTTCTTGGGAATAGCAGGGTGTAGTTTTGAACTAGACTGGTCGTTAGGATTTCATCCTCTGCTGGACTATAGGTAGGGTTGCGATGGTGGGCCATGACCCTGGAAGACAATGAAACAATATGTGTGAGCAAGTCATGTGGCACACTTAACATTCTACAGTACAGATATCACTGAACTGCCATAAATAGCAACATATTGTCTGTCAGAGGATACATACTTTCAATACCACATATCAGTGCTCCACCCACAACTGCCTGATATGGTCTATATATTAAATCAGTTTCTGCACAGCAACAAAGAGAAACCACTATGCAAGACTATACAACAGTACATGGCACACTGTATGTGACACAATACACCACCTAGCCACAGGAGGTATATATCAAGCTAATGCATAAAGAAATATGTCATTCATTGCAATGACTGTAAAGTCCAGTTACAGTATTACCAGTATACCACACTAGTTGTTGATGGCAAACCCCTGCCTAAAATATGTGCACATTCGTGAATATAGGTGGCGTACTGTTGTACTAGACTATACATGTTGCTAGATACGCACTTATATCCCGTAACACACATATGACCGAGGGCATGTTACAGGCATACCCACACACACATAAGACATACATACAGGACACAGAAGTATGGCAACCCAGATGAGCTGTATGTGTGTACCATACACTACTGTGTGTCAGTACTTACAAACCCTTATGCCTGAGGTATGTAATCTGTGAGGACTACAGGGAACACACAAAACAGTGTTTCCAAACAATGTGGGCATACACCATACTATGCTGTTTAGGCCTACAGCTTCAGGTAGTACTACAGTTTGTACAGGATTTGGATTCACCAGCAGTACCAATCAATGAGCATACATGTACTGCTTTAGCCTCCAATGGCACACCCCAGTTAACACCAAGGGACTACGTCAGACCATATGCCATACTGCTTTTTCTGGCTAGCAATAGCATACACATCTTTTGCTGAGATCAGAGCTAGGACACATAATACCATGACAGAAACAGTTTCCCACTAAGCTATCCCACATATACACAACTGTGACACATTCACCATCACACTCAGTCAACCTCACATAGCAATTATTGCAACAAGTACATGTGGGTGTGTATTGGTTCATAGGTAGGTAATAGGCTATTGGCCCCAGGACCTATAGAAGCCTAGCCAGATGGTACCCTGGCCTTTGACACCCAAGTAATTTAATTTCATGTGCCCCTGTCAAGCAGAGCCACAGAGGTGATTCCTGGGGTGTATTTCCTATCTCCCATCCAATCATCAAGACTATTCATGATGAGTGCTACTGAGGAGCTTTGTTTGCTATTGATAGGTAGTTTGTTCCAGAGTATGGGATGTCTCTGAAATAGGAATCTATCCCTCCAGCATGTTCTGTTTATTGAGGTGACAAGGTTTAGGTCCCTAGAGCGTGTAGCTTGTAGGGATTGTGATCTGTTTACGTGGAGCATGTCCAACAGCTCTGGGTTTGACATAGCTTTGTATATTAGGCAGAGGTCACCTCTGGGTTGGCGGTATGCAACACAATCTAGCTGTGGTTTTGTGAGATGGTCTGCATAGGGCATCTGTTTGAGGCCAGTAATACTCTTTGTGAGGTATGTCTGTGGCCTTTCCAGTTGCTGTAGATGTCTTGTGAGGTACATACCAGAAGGGGCATTGTACTCTATAATGGGTTTTGTGAGTGATGAGTAGAGGGGAATACTGACCTCTTTTTCCCTGGATGATACACCTTTTGTGATGAGGTGTGCCACGTAGACAGATTACATGACTAGTGTGGCACTGTGATTATCAGAGGGGAGACTACTGTCTACCTGTGTCCCATGGTCTCTTATCACACTTTCGGTGTTAAGTCGACTACCACCTATGTGGTAGTTCATGGGTACAGAGTCTTTAGCAAAAGGGATGCCAATGCATTTTCGACATTGAGCTTGAGGCCATGGCTTTGTCACCAGGCATCTGTCACAGTAAATATGACTCTCTCTCGCTCTATATATATATATATATATATATATATATATATATACACACATACATATAAACATCCATTGGTGTACATATAGATATACATATAGGCACATATACAGTCCACCTTTCATGGTGGGAATATCAATTATGCAAAGGATGTGAGGTATATAGTTATGTAATGATATTGCACAGTCTTGTGCGAAATGCATTGAAGGTGTTCTCAGCTCATGTGGCTTTAGTAGGCCTCACTGGCTGCAACACTGCAAACCTAACAAATCACACCCACAGTGTTTAACCACCACATGTCATATACCAGCACTGTATGCTGTCTTGTTTGCCACACACTACTACAGACATACAAATATGCACATAACAACCTTCACCAACATATACATGACCTCCCTTCACAAACAGTTGCAGTATGCCCCTTGCTCTATGCACATATACAGATGCTAATATATCTGACACAGATATATCTCTCCGTATGTGTATGCCATACACACACAAGGTCCACATTGTTGTAAGTCCCTGGACCTCACGGCTGACCTGTTAGGCCTTACTGCAACATGAACAGGTGTCACATGTGAGCACACAGTAATATTAGAGGGTGTATATATAGCTGCAAATGCTAGATTAGCATACTAGCCTGGTACAGCAGTTGCCAATGCTAAGCTACACGTTAATATGACTATCATGCATGTGTTACTCTGTCACATCCATGTTTATATAGCTGTATGTGCTACTCCCCCAAACAGCCATTGTCAACACTACTGTACAGAACACAGATAACATGGATCAGATGTTTGACATTTAATGCTGAGCTACATAGGTCACAGTTATGTCTCACTGCACACAGCTACACACTGATTTGTCCATGGCAGTAGTTATGCAGGGCATCTGTGCATAGATACGTACTGCTGCCACATATGGATGTTTCAAAGTATGTAGAGTACTTTTCAAATACATCTACTACATGCCAGTTAATACATATCTGTTACACACCTTTCCTTTGTATGTGTTGGTAGTATTATGTTCTTTGTGTCTTTGCCTTTTTGTTTTTGGTTGATGTGGGTGGGTGTGTGTGTGTCTCTCTCTCTCTCTCTCTCTCAATATCTGCAATGGAATGATTGCATGTGTGGCCAGCAAGTACAGCCTGCTTTTATAGGTATCTGCACATGTGCATGTGATGGCCTCTGCACCAATTGGTGGCCACCATTTGGTAATTGCATGCAGTCTGCTCTGTGGTAATTGCAGTACTCACTGTCATAGCAACCCAATGCTATAAATTGCTATGTCAGGTAGGTGTAGCCCTTTCAGCTTTCCAAAGTGGGGCCCATGCTTGTTTGCTGTGGATCCCGTTGTGTAAGTCAGAAGGTTAGTATAGTTCTTATATCTGAAGCTAGGGGTGTAGCCAGTGATTTAAATGTTGTACTCAGACCTGAATGTTGCCAATTCCAGTACACAGTTGTCAGTGTAGAACTGTACTCACCCCTACAAGTGCTAACACAAGATACATGGGAGTATGTAGTTTCTTTTCTACTTATACAATTAACTGCCATACAAAAGTAGTTATTGAGATGTATTCATTTGGCACATGAACTGTTTGTAAACTGCTATACTGTGAATATTAATGTACTCACTTCTGCACAGTTTGTGCTTTTTTATTGATGACATTAGCACAGGATGCTCAAGAAAACTGGACAATTCCATTACTAAGTATGCCTACCTACATCCTTGGTAGACCCTGACCACACAGGTATATTGTACATTTGGGTGGGGATGCAGACATACAGAGAGCATTATGTATTATTGTGTGAATGTTATCTTGCTGGACTTAAATGGTTGCTGTGTACCTGTTAGTTTAGCAAGGCAAGTTGTCTGTCTGCATAGCTCCCAATTGTGGACCTATCCAGATGGTAGCCGTGTCTATATTAGATCAGCGAACGCTGATTGATTGATCTTATTTTAGCGAAAGTGAAAAATATTGAAGCAGCAGAAACCTGAGTTTTTCCTACGGAAAGAATTTGGTTGCCAGTTTCTGTTGCTTCGGTATTTTTAGTGCTGTGGTGGAAAGTTACAGGTCGGATTCAGGTAAGTGTGCGATTCTGTGGATGTGAGTGTTAGGGTGGTTTAGGTGAGTTAGGATTAGGGCTCAGGTTAGGTATGTGTGCGATTGTGTGGACATGAGGGTTAGGGCAGATTTAGGTGAGTTAGGGTTTGGTTTAAGGTAAGTGGGTAGTTAATGGTGTGTGCATAGTTTAGTGTAGGGTTAGGTGTCAGATTGTAGGTGTATGTGTGTGGATTTCTGTTTGTTTGATGTGCTTGTGTTGTGTGTATGTGTTTTGGATCAGAAAATGTTTTCCCTAGGAAAAAAAATCGCTGATCTGACAGTTTGAGATTGTAAGCTTTCGCTTACATAAGGTCAATCAATCAGCGTTCGCTTTTTTAAGCGTTCAGACCCATGGTAGCCAGATGTTAGGCTGTTTATTCTCTGTCTGTGCAACGCACAGGTCTTTTCAGCACTGGTAAAATGGCACTGTTACAGTCGTTTGCTACCAGTACATGGCTACATCCTTTGGTATTTCAGTGCTGTACTCCTACATAAGGGTATGCTTGTGGAACTCCTTCCAAAGCTATTTGCACAATGTGTAACAGCAGAAAAGCTGATATGCCTGTGTGTTTCTGCCTCAGCCAGGCCTCTGAAACACTCAGGTACATATTTGAACAGAGTGAGGTAAAGGTAGGTAAAAGTGAGGTACACCTTCAAAATATTAGAGACAGTAAGTGGAGACTTCGGGAGAACCAGTGCATATGGATTACTACACCTTTTCATAAGTACAAGCAGTGTCTAACTCCTACATATTGTCATTATTCATTAGGTGTAATACCCCACCTTTCTGCCTAACGTCAGTACTTTTCAGGGGATTCAGAGTGACACAGCTAACATATGTTTCAAAATCAGGGACATCCCTGATATGTAGTCACAGTTGGGATGTATGTCCTCTGCCCTAGTCAGATATGCCAGTGTTTGTCCTGCTATGATACTATGTGAGGGTTGTAAAGTGCTGCTGTAACATCATTTACTGCTAGAATGGCTGGTTCTCTTATCACAGTCATGTAATGCAATTCCACAACAACTGCTGGTAAAGTTCCACAGAACAGGTTTTGTGTTATGGCATTCCTATTTTTCCTTTACATTCACTCATTCTGATGCATGATATATCTATTTCAGCAACAACCTGCTGTATATCTACTGTGGCTTAGTGGTACTTCATGCAGTCTAGTGTGTCCAAGGTCTGGGGTTCGAGACTGACAGAGGTGTTTTATTTTGCTGCTGAGCAGAACAAGGACCCTCACATGCAGGGTGACTAAGGCGCTTTTAAGCAGTTATAAGCGGGTTTGCGTGAAGCTTAGCAATGATTAGCTAACTGCACACAAGCGCACACTCGAGCAAACCTGCTAACTACTGCTTAAAAGTGCTTACTCCCGGTAAACCTACCGCTCATTTCTTTGAAAGAAAAGAAAATGGGGAAATAGGACAGTGATGAAAAAGGGGCACAAAGAGGGAAAGACAGTAGGGAAAACAGCTCGGGATGTGCAGGACGGGTGTAGGGAAGGACCATAGATGCCCATTTCTTTTACAGCAACAGCTGTGCATATGCAATAATTTTGCAGGGAAATATGAAACCTTCCACCCCTGAGAGAGGGGTGAGGACAACAAAGTATGTTGTACTGCCAATTAAATTACATTTTATATGTCCAGCAGACATATGTGCAAAAGGGGCAGCTATGTATGGGGTGTAATTTTTTTTAGAGCAGATTGCCCTTTTTTTTCTTTTTCCAGGTGAGAGTGGAATGTGGGGTAGGGGATGTAGGTATATTTGGGGAGGTAGGTTGGGGAGGTAAACAGACAGGACAAACAAGATGCATATGGGGTGGAAAATGACACATGTGGGGGGTGAACAACATTGATGGGGAAGGATGTTTGGAAACCGCAAGCCCATGAGCCCACAGATGGCGACAGTGGAACTGAGATCCCCACCCATGGGCAGTCACCACTGCACCTTCACTGACCAGAGGGTGGCTGCGCTGGGGGGCTGCGTAGGAGGGGCAGGCTCACCCGTGAGTTGCGCCACTCGTGCCTCAAGCTGGCATAGAGGATCAGTGACAGAATGCTGGATCTCCCTAAGCATCACAGCCTGGACTGTTCGGAGGGTGAGAGGAGGCCCTCCTCCACCCACACTTGCACGGGGGGGGGGGACGGGCCCCATCCCCTGCAGCACTTCCACCCGAAGATTGCACAGGCCCAATGGAGGAGGAGGTCCCAGGCTGGGCACCAGACCTGCTGTTGCCAGGTGCCATCGCCAGCTGAGGTGGGACAGGTGGGTCCGCTGATACCGGCCTTCCCATGTGTTCTATGTTTAGGAGGATTTAATGACAATATGGGTTGGTAACAGCCAACAGCATTCCAAATTAGTTGTAACAGCATGCAGTAGTATTCCCATTAACCCAACATACCAGAGTTCCAACAGTTGAACATCAAGCATAACACATGCATATATAGAACAACAGTGGGCATTCCAACAGCATGCAGGATTAATTGGTGACAACAGGCCACTAAGATTGTGGTATCTGAACAGGGCACATGCATCAAAGTAAATGCAGATATTTATAAACCAATAGGACATGTGTCCCAACAAATGTTTTGAGATTAGACATGCCCGTTGAGGTGTGGAATTGTATTGTTTATGCACATACAGTAGGTTGTAAAAAGATACCTCCATTAACAACTTATATATACTTATAGTTTACACTACATTCCTATTGACTGCAGGTATATATCCCCTACATGTATTATTACACTAGGCAGTGTCCGTTAAATTGTGAAATGGATTTTGCTAGTTCTTTATATACCTGACCTGTATCTGACATACAAACTGTCCAGGATGCAAATGTTACTGCTACGTATTTATATATTATATTTCTAATTATATATTTACACAACTAGATGTGTTCAGGTGACATTATCAGTTATATTTTAACAGCCCCCTACATTTCTAGCAGCACACTGACATTTCTGGGGAACACAATAACAAGCTACTCATGTGCCAGGTTAACCTGTACATGCCAGCCATGAACCAACAGTTAAGGACTGTATATATGCTTAACAGCTACTGGCACTCCCTTCATCCACTTTATATGGGCCTACCCAAGTGTGGGTTGACAGCGCTTAATACAACAGTACTATTTCTATAATGCAAGAGTACAACAACATATCAAAGAAAGTGACACGGACACACTCCAGGAATTATACCTTTATTAATTACATAACACACTTTTCTAGAGGCTCTCTTATTTATTTGATATAACAGTGCATGCAGAAGACTTATTCAAGATGTATTATACCTTTATTAATGGGTTACAACAGTCTTTTTCAGGCTCTCTCACTTATTTTATATAACAGTACATGCAGAGAAGTTATTCAAGACTTATTATACCTTTATTATTGGGCTACAACACTTTTTTTCAGGCTCTCACACATATTTTATATAACAATACATGCAGAATAATTACTAACCTGCTTGGTGGCGCAGCCTTAGCAGTCTATCTGCATAGGCTTGCTGATTCACAGCACGGACACCTGCAGCTGTGAAGTAAATGAAGTGATATTGAGACATACCTATCCATAATATAGACTACAATAGCAATTCTTACATCCTTCATTCCATGGCTACCTACTCAGTAGTGGGGCACTTTCCACCCCACGGGCCTCCTGTATCCACTGGTTCAGTCGGTCCTCCTTGCGTCTCTTCAGGTCTGAGTAGTGGTGTCTGACCTGCTCACCAGTCCAAGGGACACCCGTGGCACTGGTGAGATCATGAGCTAGACTGTTCCAGGCTTCCGCTTTGTATTCGGTGCCTTGGAACTGGCCCTGCAGGAGTCTCTCCTCATGATTATGGATGAGGAGCCAAACCATTACTTTTGACTCCTCAATGCCCCAACGTTGCGCTCAAAATCGAGAGCCCTCTCCAACACCAGCCATGCTGACTGCAGATGGGAGCTACAACCAGTTATGGAAAGTATTCCTGCCTATGGAGCTTAAATATGCCTCATTTCCCACACTTATCTGTGATTGGCCGGTTTTGAGGAAACTCAGATGAAAGCACACCTGCTTAGCAATGGGTAAACTTCTACTGATATGTATGTGTGTGTTGAAAGTGCATGCATATGAAAAGCTGTCATGGCTTAGTGGTTCAGTATTGTGATTATGGTGCACAGTATCCCAGGTTCAAGGCCTGTCATTGCCTTTTATTTTACTATTGGCCAGACTGGCTAGGAGGTGTGGCTGTGTTTAGCCAACTTTGCCCAACGTTGCCCGCCATTGCGCTGGTTAGCGGGGTGTGCAGCTACGCGCATAACATGTTCTGTTTGCGCTATTTGTCGACATGCGCAGCTCCGCTACAAAGGTATTGCGCTGGTTAAAGTAGTGCTAAGCTATGCGCAATTATACTGAAATGTGCTTAATACTGTTAAACTTTGCTTAGCAGTGCTTCACATTGCTTAAGATTCGTTACTTATGCATTCATCAGTATGCATTACCATTTCACTTTCTTAGATATATATATATATATATATATATATATATATATATATAGATATATATGGATATATATATATACTATATATATATATATATATATATAGTATATAGATATATATATATATATATATATATATATATATATAAAAAAAATTTGTTCACTACTACATAGGCCATTTCAATGCTTTTTACTATAATTTCAATGATAAATGTCAGGAATTCTTTTCAAATACAGATTTCCAACAGAAAATAAAAAGGGGAGTAGTGGGACTCGAACCGGGAATGCCTCCTCTTTGTGCGAAGGTTCTACCACTATGCTATTGCTGTTTTGTTTAATTTGCATATAAGTATCTTATTATCCTCTTCGATGTCTTGACTGCTAACTGTAGCGAAGCAATGGGCAAACCCGCGCAAATACGGGCAGCAATATCGGGAATAATAATAAAAAAAATAAAAGTTTTACATTTTATAATTGTACTGGGGTCTAGGATGTGGGGGTCTGTAGTGTTGGGTATGTACACATTTGAACGGACTCGCTCATGTCAGTTGACGTTTCCCAACTGTGAGACTTGAAGGCGAGTGGATTTTTGGACTACCCGGCAGTCCGACACGCCCCCTGCACTCGTTCATGCTCCGTGTTAGTCTTTGAGTTGGGGGCAGCGTGCCCTCATTAATATGTATGGCGTGCTGCAATCTTACTCTTAGACTGGCGTTTCCGTGTAAGACTACTTTAGTCTTACACGGAGGATTCGTAAATCCTAGGGTATACCTTTGGTCTGCGAGATAAATACCTTAACTATTATGCCAACCACCAACTTCTATAAACCAAATCAAATCCTATTTCTGTGTGGACTCCAAAATCTGCACACATAAACCTACCTCCCTAACCACTAGGCCAAAGGAGTATATAGTACCTTTATTGCCTTTTATTTATTCCTCTTTTAAATGTAGTTATGCTTCTTCTAACTTATTTCCCATTTTCATTTGTCTGTCATCAGCCCTGCTATGTAAATTATGTGAATATTCCGAATTTTATATTCCCTTACTTCAATTATCATTCCTTTATTTTCCTCCATATCTTCTCATTGCCCTCTGACCTCTATTTACCTTTATCTCACAGCCCTCACACATGCATTTCATCCCGATGCATATTTATACCTTGTTGTCCTTTGCTGTGCTACTAATTTTTTTCCAGCAGACTTAAGATTCAAAAGATCAGTTTCAAGCCTTATTTTCCATGTACAGTATGCATTTCTCTGTCTAAGCCACAAGATAATCTGACTTGTCTTTTGCTGGTATTGTAATTAACACACACTTAATAATTAATAAAAGCATTTTCATGTTACTGATAACTGCAGTCATCCAGTAGTTTTCTTTTAATACCTAAACATCATAGCAGAAATAAAACGACGAGTAAAAAGGAGGTTACCCAGGTAAACCAATCGGTTAAAAAACACAAAAAGAAAAATCTAGCAAAGCTAGACTTTCCACTGTGTGATGCCTTAAACCTCTTGTATTAGAGGCAACATGGGATATGTGCAAATTACCCTTTAAGGATATAAGGTGTTTCAGCTAAATGGCAATTCTGAATATCCATTACTTTTTCTTTTATGTCTATGGAGTATTTCAGGCCAATAAAGCCAAACCCCGCTAGCTATGGACATGCATGTTTCTGCCTTCTTATGGCATCATCAGCACAGCATAAGTGGAATGTTTGGCTAACATTTGAAAACACAGGGCTATCGTACTCAACTGATATCCATAAACATTAGAGTGACTGCAAAATATCCCAAGTAACAAACTAAAACAATGAGTGAAAAGGTCACACAGAAAAGACAATCGGTTAAAAAACACAAAAAGAAAAATCTAGCAAAGCTAAACTTTCCACTGTGTGACACCATAAACCTCTTGTATTAGAAGCGACAGAGGATATGTGCAAATTACACTTTAAGGATATCAGGTGTTTCAGCTAAATGGCAATTATGAATGTCTAAGACTTTTTCTTTTAAGTCTATTTATGGGCAATTTCAGGCCAATAAAGCCAACCCCACTAGCTGTGCACATGCATGTTTCTGCCTTCTTATGGTATCATCAGCACAGGATAAGTGGAATGTTTGGCTATTGTTCATTTCTAAACGGAAGCATAGGTATCTCCTGGAGTGCTAATGTATCTTGATAGGATAGTATGCATCCTGAAGATCTATAGAGCACATCCAATTGTCCTTCCTTAAAAAGAGGCAGGATGGACTGGACTGTAACTATCTGGAACTTGTTTCACAAACTGATTTAGACTGCTGAAATCCAAAAATTACTCTGAGGTCCCCAGTCTTTTTTTTGCACCAAAAAGAATTGTGCAGAAGTTCTGGATCCTTGCTAGTCTGGTGGGACCAGATGGATGACTTTTTTCTAGCAGCTTTTTTTATTTCTGTAGGTGCAGCTTTCCTCTGACTGGGTGGAATGTTGGAATTTTCTGCTGCATTTTGTGTGGAAATGGAAAATGGTATACCATAGCCTCTAGATATGATATTCTGCATATAGGAATCTTTGGTAATGGCGATTCAATCTTGTGGGTGCAGAGATGGGTGCCACCCGACTGCCTCCAGAGTGCAGTAGTCAGGTAATCCTTCACGAGCTTATCCTGGAATGAATCTCTAAAGCTCTAATGTTGTGGGCCACCTCTAATATGAGAGCAGCACCTTCAATTGGGGTTCCCCCTCTCTGTGCTGAGGGGCTCTTTCTCCATAGGAGTCTTGGGAAGGACCCTGAGATTTCTGAACCACAATTTTCTACCTCTTCTCAGGCTTTGGGAGAAAGTCCTTTGAACAGTAGAAAATGTTTTCCAGTGGTAAAAATGGTCTTCCCATCTTGCTCACTCCTGGAGAGAGTCCCTTTCACCTTAGTATCAAATAAACTGGACCCATCAAAAGGGACATTGATGAATGAACACTTGAAGGGCTCCACAAAATTACAGAGGCAAATCCAGGCATGCCTTCTCTTGATTAAACCTGAACCTGCTGCTCTAGCCACTCCCTCTGAGGAGAGAGATAACAGTCTCATGAAAGCATTAGATAAGGATTAGAGGATGGCCAGCTGTGAAGAAGCTGTTATCTCATCCTTTGCAGAAATGGACCCTGAGAGGGTATTAAAGAACTGTTTAATCAATTTCCTCTGAAATCTTGTAACATGTGATAAATAAATTCAGAGACCTGAGGGTAAAGATCACTGACACACAGATGCACTTCCAATACCTGTCCATCACCCTGGACTCCATATTAGAGGGATGGACAGAAGAACTCTGTTCTATTAGTTTTTTTCTGCTGGTTGTTGCAACCAGCATAGCATCCACAGGGGGACCCTTGCTCCAATGAGCTCTATCTTTAGGTGCAACAAGATACTTGTCCAGGTGTTTAGGGATGGGCTCAGAGACATCCAGATCATTCCAAGCCCGGTGGTAGATGATGTCTACCATTTCATCTGCCAGGGGGACTACTCAAGTTGTAGCTGAGCTGGTCCTGAAAGCCTTTAGGAACACTGACTCCTCTTGGGAAGAGGGGGTCAGAAGACCAATCTAATTTCTGTTTCAGAAGTTCAAGAGCATCTCCAAATGACACATCCTCAAGAAGTGTGATCTGGGGGACCTTTCCCCTTCACTGAAGTCAGTATCTTCAGTTAATGATTCTTATGGAGAGTCTAGGTGCCTCTTCTTGCACATCTACTTCCAGGGAACTCTTCATTGGGAGGTTCCAGTGATGACTCAAAGGTGCAAGCAGTGTTCTGAATGAGAAAAGTCTTGACGCTTGACGTGACAAGCTATACAAATGGGACAGGATAAAGAGATCCACCTTTCACAGTAGACAGTTGAGTGTAGGGTGGGCCCAAGAGGGGTAAGAGTGCCTTTTCCAATGAAGAGGAGAAAGCTCTCTCCACTACTTTGAAGGCTGATGCCAAGGGGGGGGGCTCAGCTTTGCCCCCACCAGATCCAAAGAAGCCTGTGAGGGATGAAATCCAATCCTCCCAGTTCCATTCTTAAGGCCGAGGTCAGACCTCAGCTGTCCAGCTCTGAGAGGAAGGTACAGCTCTGAAACCATCAGAGTCAATCCCAACCCACAGGATCTGGTGCCAATGCAGTTGAAATAAAACAAGTCTTCAGATCCAACACAGATGTACTCAGAAATCTTGGGTCCAAAACCTCCGGTGCCACTGGACAAATTGTAGTAGCAGCTAAAGTGTAGGGTTCACAGATGGAGAGACTCATGGCCCTATGGGTGTTGGAGATGGTAAAACACCCAACTGAATCTGGGTTCTGAAAATTTTCCACATCATCCTGTCCACATTCATTTCTGATAATGTCTGGATGCCCTGAGGGAAGATGAAGTAGATGGTAGACGGGAAGCTCTCAGAAGCGAGTCTTACAGGAAATGAGTGGGAAGGCTCAAAAACACAGGTTCAGGAGAAAATCTTGGTGACTTAAATGTGGATCTAGTTGGATCCAGATGACGGGATGCATCTGAAGATTTCAATTTTGTTTTTCGTGGAGTTGTGCTCTTCGAAATAGTTGGAGCCAACACTTTAGCTATCTTCTCGGGCATAGCCAAGCCCAAAGAAGATGAGGGAGGATAGTTGTCAGAGGAATACTTCCTCGATTCCTTAGGTCTCTCTGATGTATACCCTGAAGATTTCTTAGAAGATGATGGTGCTTCAAAGTCCAAAGAAGCAGAAGATGGAAGTAGACCTTTCAGTATAAGCTTACCCTTTCTTTCAACCAAGGCTCTATTATTGAAAGTAGCACAAATGTCAGAAGAAACATCAACATCCCCTGGACCTAAACAGTACACACACAGTGAATGACTATGAGTATTTGGGAGCTTATGCCCAGAAGTGGAGCACTTTTTGAAACCAGTGGGTTTTTCCAACGTCCTTAAAATTATTTGAAATTACCAAAGAATTGCAAGTAGTAATAGCTAAATAGTGAAGAAAGCAAGGAAGAATAATAATGAAAAATAACAGCAATGGTAATGAAGATATACCACAAGGGTAACTAGAGAAAGAGAGGGGGCTTAAGGCCCAAGCATTAAAACTACTGAAGAAATTGGAAAATGTAGTTGTTGTGTGTGTGTGTGGGGGGGGGGGGCACAGTGGACAGCATTGTTGCCTCAAAGCAAGAGATTCCCCAGTTTGATTCTTGGCTGGGGTGCCTTCTGTGCAGAGACTGCATGTCTGCCCTGTGTTCATGTGGGTTTCCTCCAGGTGCCTCTCACATTCCAAAGCTCCAAAGACATGCACTACATGGACTGGACACTCTAAACTGACCATAGTGTGGGAGAATGCAGCAGCAGGGCTCGCCATCTGATAGTGTAAACCTTGATTCTAGATGATTGTCACTGTTGAAGTGACACACTGATCCCATATACAAAATGGGAAAAGGAATTGTGGATGTGTATATATATATATATATATATATATATATATATATATATATATATATATATGGAATACATGCATTTAGTCGAGGTAACAATCCCCGAACATTAGTTTTTCCGAACCGGAATGTCGAATTTTAAAGTTGCGAACGGTTGGAATGTTGTATGAAACACTGAATGCGACATTTCCGACCACTCTACCACCTAAACAAGAGCTACCATGGATCAAAAGGGGGGGGGTATTTTGTGTTTCGACTATCTCTGGTTCGGACATATGAGAACCTGCTGCATTGCTTTCAACATTTTCTACGTCAACAAGGTAACGGATGACTAAATGCATATATACTATATATATATATATATATATATATATATATATATATATATATCTAGGGAGGAAATAAGAGCAATAAACCTAATGAAGAGAAAAAGGGGGAAATAAGTTGATAAAGGAGTGTACTTATCCTAATGAATAAATCTCTTGCAATCAAATCATTCAAGTTAGTGGTGACCACATCTTAACACTAAAATGGCAAACGGATCTGAAGTAACTCATGAGTAGTTAGGGGATTATGGGTAAGGTAGGGGAATTATCGGTAAGGGAGCCTAAAGTCTGTTAAGTGTCTTAGTTCAAAGTAAAGTACATATTTAGATTGTTTTCTTCCTTTGGTTCCCCATACACTCCCTCTGTGAATTTTCTAGTAGTTCTATAAAGTGTATAGTTTTCCCATTCAGCCTTCTTCAAATATGTATGATTTAACTATCGGTTTTGCCCTCATCATTATTCTGATTTGAAACGGAGGCTATAACCTCTCTTACAAATACAGGTACAGACCTTCATCCATCCATCCTCAACCCCTTCATCTAATTAATCCCTTATAAAAGGCAGCTCAAGAAAATAATTATTTTTCCACTAGCAGTGTGGACAAGACCTTTTTTCTCCTTCAGTAGTTCTCTTATTTTCTTTACTCTTAGATTCTGCTTTCTTTATACTTTTTTTTACGAGCTCCCTACTTTGGTGCAGCAGGAATAAGCTTAAAACTATGCTAAGGTTTCTCTTTCCCTTTTTCTTCAGTATGAGATAGATCTGTTTCTTTTTCAGTTTTTGAACCCAGTCCTGTTAGTGTATGCTTACCTCTAGATCCTTTCTTCATACTTACATCTCTTATTTAGAAAGTGGGGTTGGGTCTCTTGGGAAGACTCACTTTCTCTGTCAATTTCTATATTGACTTCCATCATTATTTTAATAGCAGTCTTTTTACAAGACTCTATATTCTTAGCTTCTGCTGCATCTTTCAGCTCCATACCCTTATTTCTACTGTGGTTATTTCTGGCAGTGCTTCTGACCAAACTTCCCACTCAATAACTGCCTAGTTCTTTAGCCTGAGGAAAAATCATTCCAGTTAATTACATCGTGCATTAAGTTAGGTACCAGAGTTACAGGGTGTGAGACTTTTCCTAAAATAGTTTGTATTTATGTCTATGTTATATGGCACTTATTCTTGTTCTCATGTATACATATCACTTTTTTTCTTCTTGCCATTTGTTTCATACTTGCAGGCATATTGTAATAAAACTAATAATCATGCTGTCCGAATCCAGCAAACTCTGAATTTCATTTCCCTCAGGCACAATATTACACTAAACAAGTTTAGTAACATAATAACAGAACAGTTTCTATACTCCTAGTAAATAAAGCATTATGTTATTTCAAAAGGTCTCATTCAGAAGGGATCCATTTAGGTGCAGTTTCTTGGCTATCCTTAACAGCTTGATCATGCATAGACTGTTGTTAGTAACTGTGCAATAATTGTCCTTGCACCCTGTTCTAGAATTTTTAAAACAAATTATTTCAAATGGTGACATTTATGTAGTAAAAACAGCATATTTAAGTGAAGACTTGTGATTTTACTTTGGACCATGCAAAACTAACTTAAAGTTTGTAAATTCAGTTAATATTAAAATGTCTTACTAAAGCAAATAGTTGTTTGGAAAATTTAGGGTAAAATGGAACATCCATTTTCTTAAATTACTTGGGAGTGCCATTTTGAATTTTCCATTTGCTAAAATTTGTAAATGTGCACTCACATTGTTTACATGACATTCTAGCCAGAACTTTAAAACATGCACCTTCCCAGTCTGTCTGCATTAAATGGTCAGATATGACCACAAGCGGTGTGTTTTCCTTGTAGTGCATCTTCAGCAGCCACCATTACCCAAGTTATTTATTTTTGACTGGGTTAGATCACAGATCAAATTTTTCTGTTTGCAGGCTCAGTCTGGGTTACATGCATGCATACATACATAGTAACAACTGTAAAGTATGATTAAAGTTATAGTACAGTAGCTTAATAGAGATATATAAAAAGTACATACATATTTACAAGAAGGTTTTAAAAAGAGGTAGAATTAGAATATAAAATGATACAATGCATAATACAGGTGTTATAGGTGAGGTAAATGGGGTCCAGGAAAAAGAATTGGTATAATATATACGAGTATGGAGGGAAATTTCAGCAGCGAAGAGAGTAGAACTTGTAAAACACTAAGGGCTGCAACAGAAGTACATACACATACATTATATATATATATATATATATATATATATATATATATATATATACTTCATTTGATCGAAAGACCATTTGACATAAAACCCATTTGATCGAAATTTAATTTGATCGAAAACCAGTATTCAAGACAAATAGGGATTTGCCCCCCTCTCCAATGTCGTGCGATCCTGGAGTTGGTATATATAGTTAGGTGGGGGTATAGGGAGCAAAGCCCACACCTATTTTCGTTGAAAATCTGTACTTTGTTTTATTTTCTTCTTTTAAAGGAAACTAGGTGGGGGGCTGCAAACCCCACCCCACCCCAAACTATATATACCAACTCTAGGGTAGCACGACATTGGGGAGGGGGACAAATCCCAGTTTTATGCCTTGAATACTGGGTTTTTCATCAAATGGGTTTATGTCAAATGGTCTTTCGATCAAATGAAGTAGACCCATATAAACACACACACACACACATATATATATATATATATATATATATATATATATATATATATATATATATATACACATATATGGGTCCACTTCAAAATACTGACTTTCAGAATACCTAAACTCAAAATACCGAGACCAAAGCTCAAAATACTGAAAACTCAAAATATCCCAAAAAAAAAAAAAACAGTACAGCAACACAACTATATTGCAGCAGAACTACATACAGAAACATATTACTCTTCTGTGCCCCCCACACCCCCAGCTACTTAAATATCAACTCTTGAGATTGCACTTCACTACGTGGGGGTGCAGGAGGGCTTGCCCCCTACTTATACTTGGGTAAGAGTAATATGGTTTGTGTTTTGTTTCTGTATGTACTTGTGCTGGAATATAAGTGTTGGTATCCTGCGTGTTTTCAGTATTTTGAGTTTTTTAGGTTGGTTCATAGGTTGATACTAGGCTATCTGCCCTAGGACATTTACAAGCCTAGCCAAAGTGTGTTTGGCTTTCGCCACCCTTTTAGATTTTTTGACTGTGCCTCTGTATAGCAGGTCACAGAAGATAGCCCTTTTAAGGTTAGTTTACTGTGCCTCTGTCTAGTAGGGACACAGAAGAGATCCCCGGGGTAAACCTACGATCTCCCATCCACTCGTCAAGATTTCTCTTGAAGAGGGTCATTGAGGGGCTCTGCCTAACATGGATTGGGATTTTGTTCCAGAATGAGGGGAGCCTCTGGGATATGAATCTGTCCCTCCAGCATTTCCCATTTATTTCTGTGCTGAGGTTTAATCCCTGGAACATGTAGCTCTAAGGGATTTGGATTTCCTGAGGTGGAGCATGTCCATTAAATCTGGGTTAGACATGGCTTTATACGTCAGGCACAGATCGCCTCTGAGTAGGCGGTAAGTAACTGAGTAGAGCTAGAGTTTCTTTAGCCTAACTGTGTAGGGCATCTGTCTGAGCCCCTTAATCCTCTTGGTGAGGTACTTTTGGGGTCTTTCCAGTTGCTGCAGGTGTCGGGTAAGGTACATCCCAAATGGGGCATTGTACTCAATTATGGGCCTGATGAGTGATGAGTAGAGGGGCACAATTACTTCTCTTGATCTAGATGTGAACCCTTTCGTGATGAGGTGGGCTATATAGAAGGTCTTTCTAACCACTTTGGCAACATGATTGTCAAAGGAGAGATTGCTATCTACTTGGGTCCCCAAATCCCTAATTACTTCTTCCGTACTTAATGGTTTTCCACCTATGTGGTAGTTTGTGGGCACTTTGTTTTTCCCAAAGGGGATGCCTATGCACTTTTTGGCATTTAGCTTTAGGCCATGGCTCTGGCACCAGTTATCCGTCTCTGTGAGACCCTTTTGTAGGATGTTTGTGTCAGTCAGCGAGTCGATTATGGCACCCAGTTTGCAGTCATCTGCAAACTTGGTCAGCCATAGTCCTCCTGTGTTAGCCTGTACCTCCGAGAAATATATACCGAACAGGAGCGGTCCCAGGACTAGAGCCTTGTGGGACGCCACTTGTGACTGGTTTAGAGTCTGACATGGCACCTGCAATTCTGACCATGTGGGTTCTATCCCTGAGCCAGTTTGCAACCCATCTTGTGACATAGGGGTTGATATTTAAGCTGGTGAGCTTATTTATGATGCCTGAATGGGGTATTGTGTCAAAGGCGTTTGCGAGGTCCAGGTAGGCTGTGTGGACTACCTTCCCTTCACCTATTGCCTTGGTGACTGTTTCAAAAAAGTCAACCAGGTTCAAGAGGCAAGGTCTGCCCTTGACAAAGCTGAATTGGGTGGGATCCAGTGTTTGGAGGTTCCCAATGTCTTTGTTTATGAGCTCCATGATGATACGCTCCATAGCTTTGCAGACCAGACTAGTCAGGCTTATAGGGCGATAGTTTCCGGGGTCTGTTGTGGCACTACCTTTGTGGACTGGGACCACTGTTGCTGTATGCCATTCTTTGGGTACATATCCTGTAGTGAGGCTGAGATTGAACAGTGACTTTATATATGGGTTCAGTTCTTCTTGAAGCTCGTGTAAGACGCAGCCCGGGACACCGTCCGGTCCCACTGATGCTGTGTTTTTTGCTTTGGAGAGGGCAGCTCTCACCTGTGTATCTGTGATGTCAGGGAGGCTACACTCTGTTGGGATAGACATTTGATCTTTTGAGGGGGATGGGGGAGAAGTTTGCACTGAATCTGTCTGCTAGGATGTTGGCAATGTCTGTGGGTTCAGTGTATTTTTGTCATTTTGCACTAACTCAGAGCATATCTGGGAGTTGCCACCCAGGTTCCTGACATAACTGAAGAAGGCCTTGTGATTATCTTTAGCGTCTTGTGCAATTTTACTTTTGAAGCTGGCCTTGGATGATTTTATTAGGGATCGTAGTTTCTTGCTAGTACAGATCAGAGATGCTTTCCCTTTTTGGGATTTTGCTCTATCATGTAGTAGCTTCCTCCTTCTGTTGTATAGCTTGTTTATGGCTGGGGTCCACCAGACAGGTCTCCTGCCCTTGGAGGAGTGAGTCTTGGTTTTATTTGGGATAGCACAATCCATGCATTCCTGTAGGTGTCCATAGAATGCGTTTGTAAAGGATTCTGCGGTTTGGGCCATATTTTCCACTGGCCCGGGGGCTTTGAAGGATTCCACCTCGGTTTTGAGAAGTGTGAAGTTTGCTTTTGAGAAGTTCTTCACCGTGATTTCCTTGGCTGGGGGTGGGGACAGGATGAGGATGTCCAGTGAGATTAATTTATGGTCAGATCTTACCAATGAGGGGTATACCTCTGGTGTGGAACAATGAGTCCCCATGTTGGTGATGATCAGGTCCAATATATTTTCCCCTCTTGTGGGAATGGTGACCAGTTGTTCCATGGCATTTGAGTTTATAAATTCTAGGAACCATTGAGCGAGGGTGTTGGGGCTTGAGTAGTGCTCCCAATCTATGTTTGGGTAGTTGAAGTCACCCAATATGATGGTGTTTGGAGAGACCTTCATATTTTCCAGTGTTCTCAGGAAAGCCGAGTGGGGTTCCTGAGTTTGGGAGGGTGGTCTGTAGCAGTCTACAAACTGATAGGCAGTTTTGCCCACTGTTAGTTGCACATGGATGGTCTCCGCTGCTTTGTGCAGTGCCACTAACCTGGAGGTGTGGGTATCTTTGATGAATATGGATACTCCCCCTCCTTTTGTGGTTCGGTCCGAGTTTTGGGGCCAAAAAGCATGGGATGAGATATAACCTGGTAGTGCTGGGGTACTCTCAGGAGCCTTGAACCAGGTTTCTGTTACTGCACAGATATCAATATTCTCCATACTGAGGAGAGCCTCGAGTGCGTGCATCTTGAGGTTTAGACTTCTGGCGTTGAGCAGCATTACCCTTAGTTTCTTTTTCCTTGTGTTATCTATGGAGGTGGGTTTGTCTTTTGAGCCTTGCCTAAAAAAGGCACTATGAGGGTGGCAAGAGCCTTAGCCAGTATTCAAAAGCCCAGGGGTGACAGGTGCAAGCCGTCCCTAGCGAAGAAACGTGGCTTGTCGAACTTGTCATCCCAGGCTGACAGACACTGGATCCCCTTTGAATGACACCAATACTTTAGCCAATTGTTAAAATTGATTATTTTGTCTTTATACTGTGGCATCATTCTTGGTGACGGTAAGATGCTACTCAAGGTCAGAGTCATACCGGCCTGGGCTACATGATCAGAGAGCTCCTCTATGTCTCTTTTCATGTAGTCCAGGGAAGTATGTCTCAGGTCATTCACACCAGCATGGACAATGATGGAGTCATATTTGTACTTGTTTTGGAGTGACCTGAGTGCTTGTGTTATGTGGCAGATCCTGGCACCCGACAGGCAGCTTACAGTGACCTTCTCCTTGTTCAGCCTGGTGAGTGGGACATCAGTGTGTCTGACAATACAGTCACCTATTACAAGTGTATTAGGTGTGTTGTTTAGCCTTAAGGGCTGTGACTGTGTAGCACACTGACTTTGTGAACTATGTGATACGTGGGTATTGTTGTGGGGTAGCAGTTGTTTGGGTGTCTGCTTTGGAGGTCTCTGCTGCTTAGGCAGATTTTTATTTAGAGCCTCCGAGTATGTTTTTGTGTGTTTATGTGTTTGGTTTGCTGTTGATATAGGTCTATGTGAGACTGGATTTGTGGTGTGTGTGGTTACCTTCTAATCCTGATTGACTGTGCCAGACATGGGTTGAGAGAGCTCAGCCTCCAGTTTGGCTATATAGTTGCATCTCTCACATATATTTGAGTTAGTTGGGAGGAGGAGAGGGTTGTCTGTGTACATAAGGCAGTTGTAACATTGCCTCAAAATTCCCATATTCACGAGCTGGACTGGAGAGTGTACATGAAACTGACCTTTGGACATGTCAGGATATTATGATGAAATACTTTTTGACTGATCAAAAAGGATCAATAGGGTGTTAAGTGTTTAAAAAGAGTATAAGAGGGGTTTAGTGCTTAAGTTTGTTGGTGTTTTGCTTATAAGATTACTTATAAGAGCAAGTGTAAGGCTTTAAAATGAAAATAGAGTGCTTCCTTTGAGATTTAGATCAGTTCCAAGGGAAAAAGTGAAGAGCAGACTCTGTGGAGCCGGTAATAGTTTAAACCTGTTTAAGCAGTGCTGCCCGATGCTGTGCTATGCGCAAAATCACACAAAATCGCGCTAAAGCAGATTTTTAAGCAGGGGACTTGAAAGAGCTAGGAATTAGCCCAAAACGGCTAATAAACAAGTTTCTGGGCTGAGACCACTCCTCCAGGGATAGATAGGCTGCTCAAAGCTCCCCACTCCCACTGGTGAACAGAGAAGCTTCCTCCTATCCAAGTAAGGAACTGCTCTAAAGTCCAGAATACAGCAAAACCTGTATTAGGGACTATTGTAGCGCAGGAAAGGCGGGAAACAAGGATATTTTTTTGTTGGTTTTTTTTTTTCTTTTTTTAGGCAGATATTAGAAAAAGCACAGTAAATACTTTACACAGGCTAGCGCATTTGAGTGAGCAGCCTCAACAGTTAATTCAAACAAAAAGACAATTTCAAAGTGCAGGTAATAATAACTGCACTTCACTACGTGATTTTTCTATGCATTTATTATACTCAACAATGAAACTTGGTATATTGCCTTTTTAAGTTTTGTATGCTTTATGTCATTGGTTACATGATAAGCCTTTCTCTAAGTATTGTTTGTATCTCCATGTACCACAGCAGTGAAAAAGCCAATGGTAAAATTCACTTCTGCTGTACGGTTCCACTGTACTTTTTTCACTGAATAAATGTTTTTATAGGGTTACTGATTTTATTCCTGTGTTCTGGTCATGCCATCTTTTTTGGCATTGCACAACATTTTTGCAATCTGATAGTTTTGTATGTCGAGCGCTTTTTATTTATTTAATTTGCAATTCATCTGGGTAGCTTGAGGTATAGCTGGAGATTTGAATTCAATCTTCATGGGTTTGTCTGGCGATGTCAATGATATGGACTGGGTGATTACAACAACGGATTTAAATATGTATACACACTTCCCAACCAAGTTCTGCAGACATCTCTTGTTCCATAACAAAGTCATTTGGTGGATTGCTTAAGAATTCAAAGAAGCTAACGTCAACAGTCTTGCATTTAAAGACTTTAAAACACACGAGGGACAAGGTATGGTGCCACTGGGGGTGAAGGCTTATGTGAAATCTGGTTTGAATTTGGACAATAGTGATTTTGTTTCTAGGTGGTGGACTGTGCAAAACATTGACTCCAAAATGTTACATGCTTTATACCATATTAAGAGTCTCAGTTGCTGCTCTTTACTGTAGTAGGACTCGCCATAATGGAAAAAGCCTCCTCCTTTGCAAATGATTCAGACAGAATTACTGTAAGAAGGTTAAAAGCATGGATATGCATAAAAAGGTATATGTGTGTGCATATATATATATATATATATATATATATATATATATATATATATATATATATATATATATATATATATATATATATATATATATATATACATACATATACACAGCCCTTTTCATTCTCTATATTTATTAATTTATTATAATCTAACTCCAGCTGTGGAGATCAAGTGTACCTTTTTCACCAAATAACAGCTCCTTTATGATGTTATTGGTCTTATTCTTATGTTCTGCTCTTGCTGGAGTTTTTTTGTGTGTGTGCATACATACATATATATATATATATATATATATATATATATATATATGCTGTCATTTTTTTCTGGCTGTAATTACATAATGGAAGTAGGTTTATGGTAAAACTCTGGACAGAGATGTCTGAAACAATAAAGGTAGCAATAAGATGCACAGATGGAAAATAGGATGAATACTGAAAACACCAAATATTGTGGACTTTTTTATGACAGTAAATTAAACATAAATGTACTCCAAATATAGAGTATGACAGGACATAGGAGTCATGAAGATGAAATCAATACTGCTGTCTGAAAATAAAATAAACAAGGGATAGAGGTTACAGGCCTTAAATCCAGCAACATTGCCACCAATTAAGCATGCAGGAAATTGGCCAGTCTTAAAAGCATAAAGAAAATGCAGACTGCTACCTAGGATCATGACTACTAACCCCTCCTGTAGAATAACAGATGTGTTGTACCTTTAAAAAGCATTTCTAAGACCTGAACGTGCAGTATAAATAGCAGGCATATGTGATCTTCAGTGCCATTTTGTGAGTACCGCCACAGTGTGAACATCTATATATGAGACGGCTAGTTTGTATATATGTTTACGTATGTATATAATAAAGCTGCTTGAAAAGAACCCACAATCTTCATCTGCTTCATCCTAATTAGAAGAACAACACTTCCCATACACAAAAAGACTTTACACTTTATAGCTACAGAATAGGATTGTAATTGCTGGCTCTTCGGGATTTCATCCATGTCAGTCTGAGCCTAGTGCCTTTTAGAGCAAGCTTGTCAACAGATCCAACTTAAAAAAAAAAAAATATATATATATATATATATATATATATATATGTGTGTGTGTATACACACACACACACACATATGTATATATATATATATATATATATATATATATATATATATATATATATATGGATACAGAATTATGTACTGAACAGAAACAAGATCATCATCAACATATTAAAAAGCATAATATGAGCAGCAACTGCCCATTCTCAAGAGGATTAATCCTGTAGCAGACGAAACTAAAGACAAGTGACCTGATGAGAGGGGCTGCTTCCATTACACCTCCCGTTAATTATAAATACTAGCTTTGTGATTACACAATCCCAAGGGGAAGGGCATATTTCCCTACCTGGAGATTGTCGATATCACAAATATCAGCCATCTGGTTGTGTCGACTAAATGGGTGTTGACCTAACTAACATCAATCTTGTGTTCATTTGCTTAAACAGATCAATCTATGTATGTATATATATATATATATATATATATATATATATATCTATATATATATCTATATATATATATATATATATATATATATATATATATATATATATACCATCATCTTCTTTCGGCTGTTCCCGTTAGGGGTTGCCACAGCGGATCATCTGTTTCAGTTTCTTCCTGTACTCTGCATCTTGCTCTGTCACACCAACCACCTGCATGTCCTCTCTCACCACATCCATAAACCTTATCTTAGACCTTCCTCTTTTCCTGTTACCTGGTAGCTTCATCCTTAGCATCTTTTTCCCAATATACTCAGCATCCCTCCTCAACACATATCCAAACCAACATAATCTTGCCTCTCTGGCTTTGTCTCCAAACCTTCCAACCTGGGGTGACCCCTCTAATATACTTATTCCTAATCCTGTCTACCCTCGTCACACCCAGTGCAAATCTTAACATCTTTAACTCTGCCACATCCAGCTCTAACTCCTGCCTTTTTGTCAGTGCCACTGTCTCCAACCCATGTTACACAGCTGGTCTCACTACCCTCTTGTAGACCTTCCCTTTCACTCTTACTGGTACTCGTCTGTCACAAATCACTCCTGACACTCTTCTCCACCCACTCCATCCTGCCTGTAAGCTCTTCTTCACCTCGCATCCACACTCACCATTACTCTGAACTATTGATCCCAAGTATTTAAACTCATTCACCTTTGCCACCTCTACTCCTTGCATCCTCACCATTCCTCTATCCTCCCTCTCATTCACACACATATATTCTGTCTTAGTCCTACTGACCTTCTCTGTACTTCTCCATCAATACTCTCAGAGCAAACATCGCATCTGTAGTGCTCTTTCCTGGCATGAAATCATACTGCTGATTACTAATCATCACCTCCCTTCTTAACCTAGCTTCTACTACTCTTTCCCATAACTTCATGCTATGACTGATCAGTGTAATCCCTCTGTAGTTACTACAGCTCTGCACATCACCCTTATTCTTAAAATAATGTATATACATATATCTATATACATATAGATATATGTATATACATATCTATATATATATATATATATATATATATATATATATATAGAGAGAGAGAGAGAGAGAGAGTGTGTGTGTGTATATATATATATATATATATATATATATATATATATATATATATATATATATATGTGTGTGTGTGTGTGTGTGTGTGTGTGTGTGTGTGTATATATATGTGTACACATATGGGGTCATTCAAGTAACTCATGCATCAATGGTAGCTACATCAACCACAAACACAAATTAAAAACACAGACAAAAAATTCCTGCTCCTAAAAAACAAACGGAGTATGCAAACAAACTAAAGTGATAACAGTCATGCAAACAGACAAAGAGTGAACTGTGCTTTTTAAAGGGAGACAAGCCCTCGTTGCTCCTACTCTCCATATCCTCTGTTACTTAAATATACCAACTGCAAGTTTATATAATAATGGGAAAGAGTCTATTTCCTGATGGTATTATTTCAGTGATCTTGCAACACTGTCAATCAACTAACCTGTTGACAAAGCAATACAGGCAGGAGGAGCTGTCAACAAAAGGAATGGCTGACAAACATAATGATTTACAGACTCACACACACACACAGACAATTTCTCAGGTGGGGTTACAGATTTCTCTCCACTGAGGGTGCCCATTTCCTATGGTACACATTGTCATCAACTTGTCCAATCTAATATTAATGTTGCAAATGCAGATACAAGAATTTATAGACTAATACAAAAATACTTTACTAAAGAGAAGAATCTTGTAGAACCAAAATAACACAAATTGAACTTTACAAACCAGTAGATGAACTGCACAAGGATGAAATAAAATACACCAAACAGAAACCTGCTGAATCCTACACTAAGGCACTGTACGAGCACATCCACTCATGCATGAATCGTGCCATCCCAAACCAAAAAAAAATCTCATCCAAAAAAAAAAAAAAGTCTGGTGGTCCCCCGTAAACAAACAAAACAACAAAAGGAAAGAACTTTGAAAGAAGAAAAAAGAAAAGAGGAAAAAAAAAGGATGCAAAACTCAGTAACTCAGAAAGATAGATGCAATAAAAAACTCTCCTCCAAAGCTTAAAATAAAAAAAAAAAATTAAAAAGACAAAAGACAACCAACTAGCAAGCAATCTATAACTATAGAAAGAAGAACTATGGCAAGCTCAATGATGATCTGAGCTAAAACAGAATGGCATTAAAACAGACTATCCAAACATATACTGACGGCAGATTGATCGCCACCATTCAGTGCCAAACCCTACCTCACCCCCCCCTCAATGCCCCCAAATACCATGGCCAAACAGCCACAACCACAAGCAAAACAACTCAACAAGTAAACGCCTCACAGGTACAACCAGAGGACATCCCCATGGGACCATATGACATCCCAGGCTGTGTGCTACATGAACTACAATATGAACATGCACCTCTACCTAAGTGTCATGTTTAATCATAGCCTCATCTCAGGTTTCTCAGGCTCATCCACAGTTCCTCCAAGGATCCCACCTGCCATCAGCTGCCTTACCACGATCCCGTCAACTACCCTTATCTTCAACCTTATCTGGACAAGCCTATTATCATGGAACTTATAAACAACATCATTGGCAACCTTCACACACTTTGGCCCCACCCAGTTTGGGTTTGTGAAGGGCTGGTTGTTTCCCTGAACCTTGAATCCTTCTTTGAATCAGTCTCAGAGCCATTCTTTGAATCAGTCACAGAGCCATGGACTATCTAGACTCAAGGCCTTTGCCACCTCTCCCCTCACCATGGTCTAATATCCCCCACTCTGGAATCATAGATAAACTTACACTCCTATGGGCATTAATCTATAAATGGCTACTGAGGTTTGGGCACCTGTAAAAGTACTCCACACACTGCCAAAGTGGCTTACTGATAGTACCCAGTCAGACAAGTCACAAGTGGGGCCGCCTCAGTTGTCATCAAAGTCTAGGGTCTTTGTCATCTCTGGCAGGGAAGTACAATAACAAACAGTACAGATGAACAAAAGCACCCAATATGACTGCAAACTGGGACTGCAAACTGGGAGCCATTATTGGGATAAACAATGCAATGGCCTTGAGAAACAGATGCCCTTAAGAAACAAAATGTTTGTGCCTCAATGCCAAGAAATGTATTGTTATCAAAGTTACCATAAAGGTGGCAGTACACTAAAAACAGAAATAGGTGATAGAGACTACACAGCAACACAGATGATAGATGAGATGACCTTGATAACTCCCACATCTGGTCATTCGAGCAAATCTCCATCCTCACTATGTCATCAAGGTCCAAAGGCATCTCTCATATCATTGAACTCAGAAATCATTAGATGCATTTGTATGTCATTGTACCATTTGGGACATAGAATAGAATACAAATACCCCATTATGTAAGAACTCAGAAAAGACTCACAACTGAATGGAAGGCCCCAGAAGACTTCCCTCTAAAAAAAAGCAGGCCTACCTAGAATGCCCCTATGCACTACACGGAAACTCCTTAATATAAGGCCTTGTGTCAAGGGTCGAAGAGAACTACTCTACTTAACACATGCTACATCCAAAATCCCAGCAGAGCTGCAGACAGGCTGTTAGATCTACACCAATAAACAAAATGAGCTCCTGCATTAACGGATCCTCCAGGGCAGATCAGACTCTGCTGGGACAATAATACACAAGGAGGCTGAGTGATAGGTGCCTGGACCTCTGGACCTCCAGACTCTGGAATAGATTGCCCATTGGACCCTGATTCACCCAGAGCCCTCCTCCAGATGGGGACTGGAAATAAATTGGATGGGAAGAAATAATAAGGGAGGAAGAAATATGGTCCAGGAAAGTAACTAGGGTGCTAGTAAATAAGTAAAATAATGTAAGGTATGAAACAAGAAAACTATCTTTTTCTAACAGTAAATAACTAGATTGCTTCTACCACTTTTTGTATAAGACCTAACTACCTCTGTGTCATTAAAGATATTCAGTGGCTGCATGTGACAAACACACGGATCATTAGAGGTGTAACATATAGTCTTTGGGAACGCAAGCTACACTGCCCCATATGCAGTCCCGGTAAAAATATCTTGCTGCTTTAGGTTTTGGAATAATCCAACAACTTTATAATCCAGAATGAAGAAAACTATTTGGATAAAACAATATATATTAAGTACAAATATACAAGCAATAATGCCTGATATAGTGGGCATTACAGGGAAATAACTAACACCTCAGCGGAGTTCTAAAGCCTAGCTCTGCAGGCAGATGGTCTTATCACCTTGAAAATTTTATTTCCCTTTAATAACCCATCCTGGAATGCATTATTGCTCTTATCAAATTGATTAACAAAATAGTGCATAGCACAATATTCTCTGCATTTTTATTAGAAGTTATATAAAATATCTCTTTTTGTTAACTGCTATATTTTATACATTACATTATGTTAATGTAATGCATTATTTTTTTAATATTTGGTTAATTTATACAGTTTACTGTTATTTTTTGCAACTCTTTTCTGAATTAAGTTGGTGTTTTAGCTTCTGTACAGTAGGTGTTCTCAGGGGTTTAATTTCAGATTTTTATTTTTTCTATATGTATCTTTATTTAATTTATTTATTTTCTTACCTTGGAGGATTATGGGTAAGAATTTCCGATTTGGAGTAATTTAATGCTGTAAATCTTGTCTCACTTTACCATCATTAGATTCTTGTCCAGTAGTCTTCAACTTAATTATGTGTTAGCTACATCTTCCTACTAATTCTCGCTTATAATCATCATCATCAACCCTCTCTTTCCCATATATGGGTTGGGGTGTCAAATCAACTGTCACCACCTCTCTCTATTCAAAGCTACTCTTCTACCTTCTTTTATAGTCATGCCTCACTGTCATGGTTCTCTAACATAATCCATCCATCTCTTTGCCAGACATCCTCATTTCTTCTTTCCTTCTTCCTGTCTCTCCCAAATATTCTTTAACAAGTTTGTCTTCTCTTGTCCTGCAGATGCACTACCATAATCTGTACTCACTGACTTTCTCTGTAATTGGAGTTACATTGGCTTCTGCTATATCATCATGTCTTCATCTCTCCCACAGTGTGCATCCTACCACCAGTCACAGACACTTCATCTCCACTGCCTCTAGCTTCCACAACTGATCTGACTTCACTGACCAGGTTTCTCTACCATAAAATAGTACTCGCCACACCACTGTTTCACACATCTTACTTTTCAGATTCTTTTCAATTATTCACACAATACACCTGACACACTATGACAACTGGTTACAACACCGCTGGTTCTAGTTTTGACTTCCTCATTTAGACTTCTCTTCTGCCCAACCACCACCCCCAGATACTTAAAGCTATTAACCTATTCCACTATCAGATCAACAGAGCTGCTGTAAGCAGATGATTGGCACTTCATGCAAATTCAGACTAGAAACTTTGGCAAATAACAGGGGACAGGAATGAAAAACTGAGGGAACATGGACTGAGAATACAAACAAAACAATTGCCATTGCAGTAAATGGAGGAAATCAGAAGAAGCTGAAAACTGAGGTAGAAGTAGGGTTGCCACGTCACGACAGCATCACTCAACATTTGCTATGCTTTTCTGTATAGTAAATCTAGTCTGTTTTTGAAACAGAATACTGAGGAGAATCAGTTTGATTTCCTGATAGTCCGGAAAAAAAACAGAGGGGTGGCAAGCCTAGGTAGAAGGGAAAATAGTGGAACAGGTTAAGAGTTTCAATTATCTTGGATGGGTAATTGAGGAGAAAGGAAGTCTGATTTAGGAGATCAAAGCTACAATCAGAGGTGCTGTAGCCAACTGGCATAGAATGTCTGGGGCGGCATGTGACAAAAGAATGCCATAGGAATTGAATAGTAAGGTGCACCAAACAGTGAGGCAACCAGAAATTCTGTATGGCCCATAAACCTAAGCAATGAAGGAAGAGAAGCTGAAAAAACTAGAAGTGATGAAGATGAAGTGCATGAGATGGATGATAGGTTACTCGCTGTGGGACAGATGATGAAATGATGACATCGGGGCAGAATCCAAATTAACTCCATTTGCAAAGAAGATGAAAGAGAACAGATTGTGCTAGTTTGGGCACATTTGCAGAAAAGCAAAAGATGATTTGGTGAAGAAGATTAGGGAGAGACAAGAAGAAGGCAAGAGGAAATGAGGATATCCAGCCAACAGGTGGATGGATTGTGAGAGAGAACACCTGTGAAAATCAGACGTGACTATCAAGGAACATAGGAGAGTGGCACTGAATTGACAGAGGTAGCAACATTTGACCCAACACAATGATCCCATGTAGAGAAATGAGAAAGAGGCTGATGATGATGGTGATGGTGATGAGGTATGTATAAAATAAAAATAAAAAATGCACATGAAACTACCAAAGACTAGTGTGACATTTAGTTATTCACTGTTTTCATCTTTAACTCAATCCCTCTAATGAAGCTCTTAAGAATTTTTGCTCGAACTCATAGTGCATGTGGCCTGAGCCTTTTAAAAAAAGAACTTATGTACTTATCATAACGTTCCATGTTTGTAGTCCATCTCATCTATATTCTTGCTGGATGGGTTCGGAGCCGATATTCGGCTCCGACTCGGCCTATACTAAAGCTCAAGAGCTTTTTACTGGCTTGAGGCTAGCCCCTATCCCATGGTTCCTCACAGCAATTCCCCAGATTTAGTTTGCAAGAAAGTAATAAATACCTATCAGGTAATAATAATAAGAAAGAAGTTGTAAAATACAGGAAGGGATTAGAAACATAATCCATTCCAGGTGGACAATAAAGAGCAAAGTCAGGCAGCCCCCAAAAAAGGTCCACTAGATCCCCCAGAAACGGGAAGGGGGTTGGATGGAGGGAAGCAAGAATATAGGCGCGATGGACTACAAACATGGAACATTATGGTAAGTACATAACTTCTTTATGTTATGTAGTCCTATCTCACCGTAATTCTTGCTGGATGGGACAGCGTCCCTAGCACCCTTATCCCGGGTGGCTCAAGCAAAGAGACTCTTCAGCACAGTGGACCCAAAGGATGACCTGTCCCGGGAGGCCAAATCCAATTTGTAATGAGTGACAAACGTATGTGGTCTTGCCCAAGTAGCTGCTGCACAAATAGTATCAATTGGAAGCCTAGATCTAAAGGCGCATGAAGTAGCTACAGCCCTAGTAGACAGACCTTTAGCTTTTAATGGTAATTGTCTACCACCTTGTTGATAAGCAAAGGATATGCAATCCGAAAGCCATTTTGAAAGAGTAATTTTTGAAACAGGTAAGTCTTTTCTTTTGTCAGAAAAGGAAACAAAAAGTTGATCAGATTTCCTGAATTCTTTGGTCCTGTGTATATAGAATCTGAGTATTCTGTGGACATCTAGCTGGTGAAGTCTATACTCTGATTTATTAGACTGGTTTGGAAAAAACACAGATAGCTCAATGGTAGTATTCAGGTTGTGTTCTGAGCATACCTTAGGGAGAAAGGAAGGGTTTGTCCTAAGAGAGACTCTATCCTTGTGAAAGATAATGTATGGAGATCGAATAGTTAGGGCTTGAAGTCCCGAGACTCTCCTAGCCAATGTTATAGCTACCAAGAACAGGGTTTTCCATGATAATAATTTTAAGTCTGGCGACGAGGATGGTTCAAAGGGTGCAGACATCAAAGATGAGAGGACTAAATCCCAGGGTTCTAAAGGTTGTTTTATTGGGGGCCTAAGAAGAAAAACTCCTTTTAAGAAGGTTTTACAGAGGGAGTGTTGCATGATTGGATTTCCCATGAAACCAAAATGGAAATTTGAAATGGCAGCTAATTGCACTCTAACTGTAGCGGCTGCCGCTCCTTCATGAAAAAGTGTTGTTAGGAAGGATAAAATGGATTCTAAAGGAGCTGTATATGGATCTATGCCCCGGTTTGTAGCCCAAAGGGAAAACCTTTTCCATTTGCTAGAATATAGTTTCTGAGTGGAAGGTTAATGGGATGAAATTAGGATGTGTTTGACCATTGGAGATAAGGGAATGCACCTGGCTATACGTGGAATTGGAGCAGCCATGCTGTCAATCTGAGGGTGTGGATGGAGGGGTGGAACTGTCCCGATTGATGAATCAGAAGATCTGGAAATGGATCCAGAATCTATGGTTCCTCCAAAAGGTAGGGCCACAGGAAAGGAAACCAAACTTGTCGAGACCAGTAAGGAGCAATGAGGATCAAGGAACTCCTCAACTGTCTTGCTTCTGTATTACTTTGGGTATGAGTGGAAAGGGAGGAAAGGCATAGAGAAGTCCCGGGGACCAATTGTGAACTAGAGCATCCCTGGGTGACATCCCCGGATGGGGAATGAGGACAAAGTAGCTGCTGCATTTGGTGATCAGGAGAGTGGCAAACAGATCACAGCAAGGTTGGCCCCATTTGTGAAAGATCTCTTTCGGAACCAATGGATTCAGGGACCACTCATGAGGCATCAGAATTGCTCGGCTAAATTTGTCCACTATTACGTTGGATTTCCCCAGGATATGTGTTGCTATCAGGAAGCGTTGAGTATCCATTGCCCATTTCCAAACTCTTAAGGCCTTTCTAAAAAGCGGGTAAGACTTGGTTCCCCTTTGTTTATGTACCACACAACAGACATGTTGTCTGACTGAATCACAATCATCCCAGTGGAAAGGGAGCTGTGAAGTGCTTGCAATTCATATGACACCACTCTCATCTCCAGAACATTGAAGTGTAAGTGGTTCTCATGGTTTTGCCAATTACCTTGGACTGTCTTTCCCAGATAATGCCCCCCCCCCCCCTATCTGGGAAGCGTCCGTGGTCAAAACTGCTTTCTCTTGGGGAGGAACAAGTGGACGACCTACAAGTTGTTTTGTGTGTAACCACCATGTCAGATCCCTTTTGCATGTATTTGTTATTAATATCTGGAGAGACAATGGAAGGTCTTGCATCGACCATTGTGTAAACAGCATCCATTGGAGAATCTTCATATTTAGACAAGCAAGAGGAACCAATAAGATGGCAGAAGCCATAGTCCCTAGGACTTGAAGTATTACTCTGGCCTGGACTCTTTGTTTGTTTAATAAGGATCTGATCGGACTGCGTAGAGATTCCACTCTTACCTGTGTTAGCTTTACTGACATGGTGGTTGTGTCTATTTCTGGGCCTAGATATACAATATGCTGTGAGGGAGATAAGCCTGACTTTTGCAAGCTGACAGTGACGCCTAGGCTGGCGCACAAGGATAGAGTCTCGTCCCTGGTTCTTATGAGTTGATGCTTGGTGGTAGCAGTGAGGAGCCAGTCATCTAGGTACAGAAACACCTGGAATCCTTGACGTCTCAGGTGAGCCATTACCACTGCCATGCATTTGGTAAACACTCTGGGGGCTGTAGTGAGGCCAAAGGGCAGTGCTCTGAACTGAAAATGGCTGGCTCACAGCCGGAAGCGTAAGTGTCTCCTGGAGCGCCTGTCCATTTTGATGTGGTAGTACGCATCCTGGAGATCAATTGAGCACATCCAGTTGTCTTTCCCGATAAAGGGAAATATCGACTGCAGAGTGACTATTCGGAACTTTGATTTTCTTACATGCTTGTTGAGCCTGCTGAGATCTAGAATTGATCTCCAGTCCCGTAATTTTTGGAACTAAAAAGAATCGAGAGTAAGTTCCGGATCCTACTTGCTCTGCAGGGACTTCTTGGATGACTCTTTTTTGTAGCAACGAGATGACCTCTGATGTTGCACGGTCTAGTTGGATGGATGGTACGTCTGGAAGAGACCGCTTTATTGGGAGTTCAGAAATAAAGGGATTTAGGTAACCTCTGGATATTACTGTGTGTACCCAACGATCTTGAGTGATAGTTAGCCAAGCGCTTGGGTACAGCGATATACGACCCCCGACTGCCTCTAGAGATGGGCAGTCAGGCAACCCCTTAGGGTCGATGGAAGGGACGATCAGAGAAAGCTTCTCTGTCTCCCTGATGTAGCAGACCTCCTCTGCCGTGAGGGTGGCGTCTTCCATTATATCCTCCCCCTCTGCCCCTCGGGGAGGGTTTACCTTGTGCCTGAGGAAAACCTTTTTTGGGATTTGCGGAACCACATTTTCCCTCCTGTATTACCCTTGGGATAGGGTCTGGACAGGAGAGAGAAACGGACTCCAACGGCAGGTAAGGTTTTTCCTTCCTGCTCGCACCTAGTCAAAGTCTCTTTCAACTGGGGTCCAAAAAGAGATGACCCAACAAAGGGAACGTTAGTGAAGGAAGACTTGAAGGATTCCGTAAAATTACAAAGCCGCATCCACGAATGTCTCCTGAGGGCTATTCCTGCTGCGGCTGCCCTGCTTGCTCCATCTGCCGCATATGAGATCAGCCTCATGGAGGAGTTAGCTATGGAAGTAAGGGTGGAGAGCTGCATGGAAACCTTGTCTATGGAACCCGGAGCTACTGAACCCTAGAAGGTATCTCCTAACTCTTTCAGGAGATCCCTCTGCAGACGAGTGAAATGAGTCAGGTAATTCAGCGATCTTAGTGTAAATGCCGCTGAAGAAAAAGTATGCTTCCCATACATATCCATCATCCTGGACTCCTTGTTAGGAGGATGGATATTATAAGACGTCTCAGATAATTCCTTCTTGGTGGCCGCAGCTACCAACATAGAATCAACTGGAACTCCCTTGCTAAGAAAAGACTTGTCTTCAGGTGCTGTCATAAATTTGTTTAGCCTCCTCGGGATGGCTGCCACTGAATCTGGAGAGGTCCATGCTTTCCATGAAATTACCCCCAAAGGTTGGTCATAAGGTGGTGTCACCCAAGAGGTGGAAGGTCGGGAGCCAAAGGCCTCAAGCTACACTGATTCATCCTCAGTAGGGTTAGAGGACATCCAATCACCCCTCTGTCTAAGGATTTCTAGGATGTCAGAGAAGGAGACATTCTCAGAGGGAGATCTAGGGGACCCTTCTGATTCGTCTAAATCAGTGCCTGATGTGACAGACTCAGGGAGTCGACATGTTTCCTCTTACATAACCTCTTCTGAGGGAGCTCTCCAGCAGGATAATCTGGGGAGGTCTTGGAAGAGGGGGCGCCTCCAATGGGGGCTAGTTTGGCCTCTGGCTCCCTACGTTGTGGGGGTGGCAGGGGGAAGAGGTTGCTGCCTACTGCTGGTGGGACACAGGTTCCAAAGGAATGGCTTTGGCAGAGGATAAAGCCTTCTCTATAGCTTCAAACCCCCCCACTCCGAAAACCTCCGCTCCGAGGGGGCAGATCAACTCCTAGCAAGAGGGAACGGCTCCAAAGCAGAAGTGGGAGCTGAGCTGAGTCAAGCCGAGGCTCCGAGAGGGAGGGTCGGTTCCGAAGAGAACCCAGGGTGACTGTCCCCCTCGGAGTTGACATGACAGTGTCGGCTCCCAGAACTCTCGGCTCTAGACTGAGTCATTGAGGATACAGTAATTGGCTCCGAGGAAACAGGCTGAATCCCTGGAGCTGAAGGGTCAAAGACAGAGGAACCTGATGTAATAGGCTCCAAGAGCGAAGCAGTCGGAGGAGTTAACAGTGATCGTTACGTGGGACGGCTCCGAGATCTTTGGGTCTGGAGCAGTCAATTTTCCAGAGCTGGATCCGAAATCATCCCCTTCACCACTCTCTCAATGTCATCATCTAATAGGGTCCTGGAGGATCTGGTGGAAACTGAAAGAGACCTCCTTCTCTCCAAAATAGGAGATACAGTCTCGATGTCGGGCAAAACCTTCGGTACCGAAGACTGTCTCAGAACTGATGGAATAGACTGCACCGACGATGAAGCAGAGTCGGAACTGGAACTCCTTGGTTCCGACACTTTAGACTTTTTGGTCGGCTCCAAAGTCGGGGCCGATGATTTTCTCTCTGAAGATTTTGGAGCTGCCTGACCAAGTTCCAGCTGTTCCTGGAAGGAACTGGTCATGAGACCCCTGTCAATAAGCTTTCTCTTCCTTTCGTTTAACACTCTTGTACTAAAAGCATGACAGAAGGTGCAAGGTTCCTATAAATGGGCTTCGCCCAGACAATATATGCAACTGGTGTGGCTGTCTGTAAGAAACATTTTCTGCACACACCTGTCACATTTTATCTTTAGACATAGTTAAAGACTAAAAAATGAAAGTGTAAGGAAAAAGAAAAGTTTTGTTTTTGTTATAATAGTCACACACACACAGGGAGGAAAGGCCCTCTAACTTAAACAGGCACTACGGCCCTCTAATTTAAACGGGCCATACAGTCCTAAGGGGGGAATAGGGGTTGAAAACTTTCAAAAAACAGAAGCACAATACAGAAGAAACTATTAACATATATATATATATATATATATATATATATATATATATATATATATATATATATATATATGACAGAAAAAGGTGGTAGAAAAGGACTAAATAAGTAAAAAATCGTTCTACTTAGCCAATGAGCCAGTAAGACACAACCTTGAAGCTTTCGCGGCAAACAAGATCTGGGGAATTGCTGTGAGGCACCATGCGATAGGGGCTAGCCTTGAGCCAGTAAAAAGCTCTCGAGCTTTAGTATAGGCCGAGTCGGGGCCGAATATCAGCTCCGAACCCATCCAGCAAGAATTATGGCGGGATAGGACTACATAAAATCTGAAGTTATTGCCTCACAGCTCAAACAAATGCTCATATCTCTAGAATCTTAAGTGTTCCTAGAAAACTGTAAATGGCAAACCATTCAGCACATAGTAACCTTTACAATGATGGCATTCATTCAGCTCTAGGTCTTAAACTGGATTTTATAAGTCATAATAACCACTGATAATATGAATTTTGTAATATTGTATAAACACCATATACAATTTGTTATAGGCTCTCTCTTTCTTGGAGCCATTGAAAACTAATAATAGTTCTGTATTGTTTCAGGAAAGTTTTAAATTTTTAGCATTAAATCTGATGACACACTTGCTCAAAAAAGCCAGTGCTGTATTTCCCACTAGCCCATTTACCTATAACTATGTAACCCTCCCAACACCCAAACCTAGAAAACTCTACAGTCTTATCAGAACCCTAATTCTAGCACTAAAACTTCCTGCCTTACCTTAAAACTCCATTACCCACTCCCTAATGCTAAAGTCCCTAAACACTCCCTTAAACCAAAAAATCCAACTAACCTTCCTAAACGTAAACATTTTTTATGGTCCCTACCCTAACACTCCTTTTCCACTCCCAAAGCCTAAAGCTCCCATCCTGCTCCCTAAACCAAAATCCCCCCCCACAGCTGCCACATTTACCTTGCTCAAACTCAACTAATGTGTTCGAGAATGAAGTAGCAGCTGCTAGCCTAAACTCATATTTGAGTTCGAGCATGAAGACCGCATACACAAATTAGAAGACTCTCAAGTCCCTGGCTTTGAGACAGTGTTTTTTCCATCACTTGGAACTCAAGTGCTGAAAGTACTGCCCTATTAAGAATAGGCTAGCAAAACTGTGTAAAGCGATGTTTTATTTTTAGTATGATTCAGCATTCATAATGCAGTCAGTTCTTGTAGAAAATCTCCTCATGAAATCCACATGGAACACTCCTTGAGAAAGTCAGCTAAATCACTGTCCACTAACTTATTGACGTATTACAGCTGAAACTGTTTTCTTGTATTGTAAACAGCTTGTTTCTATTCTGCAGCACATATAGTCACAAGCTGCATCTGTCATGCAGCAGCTTGAACCCACTTCTTTTCATGTTCTCAAGCCTTGTGACAGGGTATATATGCTCTCATTTCCTAAAAGCATGTCCTTCAGACCAGGTGGAAATGATCGTTTTTAATCTTCCTCACAACATCCACAGCCATTCAGTGACAAGAATGAACTCAGATCTGTATTTCCCATTTCAACTAAATGCATACAGATGCAGGATAGACACCAGCTCAAGCAATACCTGGTCTAGCAACATTAGCCACACATGGTAGTTGGGATGATGGTTAAGGTACTTGCCTAACAGACGCAAGGTACAGGGGTTGGCAAGGCTCTGCTATCATCACCCTGCTGGGTTTAGCGACCTAGCAGCTGGATTTGGCAAGAGTCAGGAAGCCAAGCACCACTTATGGGGCTCATCATGTTACGCAACAAGAAGTGGAAGATGTCTGCAGAAAATCAAACTCATTATCTTTATTGGCAAAGAGCACTGCATCCATGTTTACAGTTCACTACCATTACAGTAACAGTCATTTTGTTATTGCTCTTTCTCTTCTTATTCTCATCAGATACTGTATGTACTTTACAATAACTATAAAGCAAGATTCGACAGACTGACATCTTAAATTCAGTGCCTTTATATGTGCACTTTTTGCCTATGCAGATATTATCAATGTATCAGATTGTTCGGTCTGTGTCCATATTCTTCATGCTTATTATTCTAGTAATATTAATTATATCAGTGGCCCTTCCTGTTCTAAAAAAATAACATTTGGAGAAAAATGGGAAAAACTTTGAATTATGGCAAATCCAAATAGTATTCTGTAACTAATTACAATGGGGTAGTGTTCTTGTAGCTAATAAGAACATCTAGAGATTATAACTAACAGACGTGGTACTGCCCAAGTGATATATATATATATATATATATATATATATATATATATATATATATATATATATATGTGTGTGTGTGTGTGTGTGTGTGTGTGTGTGTGTGTGATAAACATGCATATCTCTGGCTTCCAATTAGCCAGAGAATTGTTATATGGAAGATATTTGTCCACCTAATTAAACATGTCATGGCTCTACCAAAGGGAAACATTAGGAATATCTGATGCAAGAGAAGAGACTCGGACTGTAATACATGTAGTTTCCTGGGGGGGGTTAAGCCCTCCCCCCTTTTTTTTATTTCTTTTTAGTGATCACAAATGTAACTTACTGGCTTACATTTATCACTTTAGTCAATTTTTTTTGATTATTCATTATATATTCACCATGGCACATTAAGATGTGTTATCATGAAAGAGTGCAGTGTGGGTATATATATATATATATATATATATATATATATATATATATATATTTCTACACACACACACACACACACACTATATATATATATATATATATATATATATATATATATATATATATATATATATATTCACTTTATAATCCCGAAATCCTGAAATACCGAATCTCAGAATTTCAAGACCATAAAGCCGAAAGCTCTAAATACCGAAATCCCAAAAGTGCGAATTTTGAAATTGCGAATCCTACACTAACCAGATACCACACACAAACATACAATCCTACACTACATGCAAGCAGTGGGGCAAGCACCCCTGCACCCCCTACTTAAATATGCTAACTCCAGGGTTGCATTACACAGACAAACACACGAAAGCAACACCACACACCTACAATCCGCTTGCACACACACATCACAATCACAACACACACTGACACACAGTAAAGCCCCTAACCAACACCGTTAAACATACATACTTACCTGAACTTCCATTGAAACACCGCAACACCAGAAGCGCTACTTCAACATCTCCAAATGTCGGAATTTTGAAATTTGCGCTTCTGGGGTTTCGGTATTTAGAACTTTCGGCTTTATGATCTCGGGATTCTAAAATTCAGTATTTCAGAGTTTCGAGATTATAAAGTGTTCCTAGATATATATACATATATATATATATATATATATATATATATATATATATATATATATATATATATACACACACACACACACACAAAATTAAATATTAACTTAGAAGATTGCTTAGGCATGTAGTTGTCTTTTTTTTTATATGTCCAAAAAAATTAACTAAGAATACTCCACCAGGCACAAATGAATCGAAGCTCCAAGGAAAAATTGCTTTAATAAGCACTTAAAAACTCCACAGTAGAGACTGGATCAGTAAAAGAACAATAACGTATCCACATAGACGTTTTCGTCGACAACTTCATCAGTTATACATCAATTTTAAAATTTAAAAATTTAAAATTTTTTTTTATATGTGCACAAATTACACAACTCTACCAGCCAACAACTGCAACTTTGACATGAGATTATACGAAAGACTGTAACAGTGTCTTAGTGTATTAAGAGAGTGACAGACTCATTTAGATTTCTAAAATCTCATTTCTAATTCCCAGAGCTCTTACTCTGACAAAGAGTCCATAGCAAAATAATGTTTTAAAGATTTCATATTAAGAACTATATTGCACCCTGAAAACTCCGAAAGTTGAGAACAGCGATTTTTTTCCCTGGAAAAAAAATCCCTGTTCCAGCACAAAACACACAAACACTACTATGTCTAATGTGGGGGGCTGTGCCCCTCACACCCCCTCAACTTAAATATACCAAATCCGAGATCGCACCGCAGTGGAGGAAATAGCGAAGCCACGGAAACGGCCCACCGAATTCTTTCCCTGGGAAAGAATTTGATGATCCGCGGCTTCACTGTTCTCAGTCTCCGAGGTTTTAGGTTCGATATCATAACATTTAAGGTTTTGCAACTCCGATGTTATAATATAGACCCAAATGAAACAGCCCCTAGATCAGATTGGATATCACTGTTACACAGATGATACACAGCGTTATCTCCCTTCCCTCAGAAATGACTGAAGCCTGTATTTCTTAGGAGATGAGTTAGAGATTATGCATGCATTATCATCTGTAATCATTTGAAACTTAATATCTCCTACAGTGAGGCCAGAATGGTGTATGTGATGCTCAGAGATTCGTATGTGCCTGCATTGACTTTCTATATTATCCATGATGACCATAAAAAGAGAGTTATGTACTTGTCATAACTTGGCATCTGCGCTATCCAATGTTATTATTTATCACAAATGGGTCTAGGATCTGACCTTAGATCCAAGCCAGCAACTATCAGACAAATACAGAGATCAAGCTCCTCCCCTTCCTATAATTCCCTGCTACCTCTAACCCCCAGATCGAGTTTGCTACACCAAAGGAAACCCAGAAGCCGGTGCACAAAAATCAAAACTATTTCAACATATCTGACACTCCAGCCTGCCAGAACCTCCAGAAGGAAGGGTGAAGGAGGGTGGGATATGTGATTAGTGACACTGGATAGCACAGAAGCCAAGTTATGTTAAGTACATAACTCTATCTGATGCTGTCCGTGTCATTATTCATCACACATGGGTCCGAGTCCTCAGCTCCTCAGTACCCTGGGTGGCCTCAAGGAAGGATATGCTGGAGCACGGAGGAACCAAAAGACAGCTCTGTTCCTAGATACGAAGTCCAATTTGTAATGCAAAATGAAAGTGTGAGGATTAGACCAAGTTGCAGAGGCACAAATCTCATCCAAAGAGTGTAGCCCAGAAGGCAGAAGACATAGCAACAGACCTAGTTGAGTGGGCCTTCACCGGTCTAGACAATTCTACTTACCTACTGTCATAAATGTGAGAAATACAACCAGCAATCCATCTGGAGATAGTCACTTTGGAAACTGCCTGGCCCTTTCTGTTCTGGCCACAGACAATTGCTCCGACTTTCTAAACTCCTCAATCCTCTTTAAGTAAAATCACAATAGTCTATGGACAGCTAGACAATACAAAATATATTCCCCTTTATTAGAGTAATAAGAGAAGAAGACCAATAGTTGAATCTACTGATTGAGATTAACCTCAGAGACCACTTTAGGGAGAAAGAAAGGATTTGTTCCAAGACGCACCCTATTCTTATGAAAGATCATGAATGCTGGATTAATGCACAGAGCCTGAAGTTCCAAGACCCTCTTGGCAGAAGTAATGGCTACTAAAATGGCCATTTTCCAGTAAAGAAATTTAATGCCACATGACCACGCTGATTCAAAAGATTTCTGCATTAGGGGCTGCAGCATCACAGTCAAATCTCACAGAGGGGACAGATTCTTAATGGGAGGTCTAAGAAGAAAAACTCCTTTGAAAAAGGCTTTACACAATTTGGAAGAAAAGGTGGGCTCATCATTGACATGGAAATTAGAGATGGCTGCCTACAGAAGTTTAATGGTCGAAAAACTCACCCCATCCTGATAAAATGATGATAAGAGCAAAATATCCAGGATAGGAGCTGAAAAGGGATCTGTATTCTTTTGTCTGGCCCAAATGGAAAACCATTTCCATTTACTGGAATATAATTTTTTGTGGACGGTTTCTAAGATGCCAAAATAATATTTCTCACTGGAGAAGGAAGCCTGGACTGTGAAAGGATTAATGGAACTGGAGAAACCATGTGATTAGATGAATGGTCCGGAGATAAGGAAGTGGAAGCCCCCTGGGATGGGAAACGAGATCTGGAATGGGATCTAGTATCCAGGGTGGATACCACAGATAAGACCTTTGGAAGGGAAACCACACCTGATGAGACCAGAAAGGGGCAATAAGGATGAGTGAGGACGTCAGGTGATGAGCTTTCTGCAGGACCTTGGGATTTAGAAGGATAGGAGAGTAAGCATAGAGGAGACCTGGAGACAGTCATGAACAAGAGTGTCCCTGGGTAACTCCCCCCATGGGGGATCAGGGCAAAGTAATTGCTGCATTTGTGGTTGATTGGGGAAGCAAAGAAATCAAAGCATGGTCGACCCCAATGGTCGAAGATTATCTTTGCCACTGAAGAATTCAGCAGCCACTTGTGCGGACTCAAGATGGGCCTGCTGAGTGTCAGCTAAAATGTTGGAACTCCCAGGTATTGTTTGCATTCTTTATGTCCAGCTTTCCACAATCTGCTAAATATAGTCGATCAGGTATGCAGACTATACTAAAATAGGTGCTGCCATAACATCTATAGATGACCATAACATTTTGCAAGCATATTTAAATAGTTTGGTATCATGGTCATGTCCTAGTAGTACAACATATAACTTTAAAATGATTTACTTATATTTTTAAGTGTAATTGGTCTCCACTTAAATCACTCCCACTAAACAAAGCTGTGGAATACTTTAATTCCACATTCTTAGCCATCCTTGACCAACACGCCCCAATCCACTCTGTTAGAAATAAAACTAAGCCTGCCCCCTGGCTCCCAAACGCTACTAGGCAAACAGTCCTTCATAGAAACAAATCTTGGGCTAAATGGCGTAATTCTAAGGATCCTACAGATCACCAAACCTTTAGACAACTTAGAAATCTTGCATAAAAAGCCTCTTAAACTAAAAAAGACTAGTATTTCAAATACAGCAAACTTAACAAAAAACCCAGAAAAGTTTTGGGCTAGCATCAACAAACTACTATACCCAGGACAATCCAGCACACCTAACCCACAAGGCACTAACCCTGAGAATCCCACTTATACTGCTAATGCCTTCAATTCTTTTTTCACCGATGCCATCCAAACTCTTGCTAGTCAACTTTCTGATACCTCAAAACTGCCTACAACTTTGACAAGCCCACCTCCACCTTTTCAGTTACAACCAGTTTCTACTTCCTTTATTTGCTCCCTTCTCCAAAAACTAAAACCTACCACCCCCTCAGCTGACCATCTCCGAGCAGAATATCTGCAAAATGGGGCTAAAGCCATAGCCTATCCCATCTCCATTCTTGTTAACCAAACCATAAGCGAAGGAATCATCCCATTTATCTGGAAATATCATCCCACTACATAAAGGTGGGAACTCTTATGAGTTTTCTAACTACCGTCCTATAGCTCTACTATCTCCCCTAGCAATAATAATGGAGAAATGCATCCATAAGCAACTACTTAACCACCTACTCCAAAATAACTTGCTTGCCAACTGTCAACATGGATTCAGACCTTTCCATAGTACCACCACTGCCCCCCTATCCTTCACAGACTGCATTAACAAAAAACGTAGCAACAATACTCTTTCCTCTACAGTCTTTATTGATTTATCTAAAACTTTTGATATGGTCAATCACCAGCTCCTCATAAATATACTGAAATCCCTTTCACTTGAACCTCTGGCAATTAATTGGTTTAAATCTTACTTAGACAATAGACAGGCTGTATTATGGGACAATAAACTATCTAACCACCTTCCCATTTCCCTTGGTGTTCCTCAGGGCTCCATATTAGGCCCACTCATATTTTCCATCTTTATCAATGACCTTCACTCTTCTATTCCTCACACCACCTGCATTCAATATGCAGACGAATCTACAATAATCTGTTCAGCCACTTCTCCAACTGAACTACACTCCCTTACCCAAAATGCATTCAATACTGTAGAACAATGTTTTTTAAACTGCTGCCTCCTCCTAAACCCCCCCAAAACTAAACTTTTACTCTTCACTCCAACCCAAAAGTCCATCCTGTTATGCCCCTGTACTAACCCTGACTAACTTTCCTCCCTTACACTAATTAATACCCCTCACCTTTATAAACTTATCCTTAAGAAACCAAAAACTATGTCATGACAATTCAAATATATGTATATATGTATATAGTAACATCTCTTGTATATTTACCTATTACTATTGAGTTATCCTTATGATTAGTACTGTACTTTATATTACCAACAGCTGTTTAACTTTGGACTGTTGCAACTTTTTATATTATATATTGTATCTGTCTTGGAGCTTATCTCCCCATATTTTTGTATATGTCTTGGAGCTTTTCTCCCCGGGCCTCTACTGAAAATGGACATGTATCCAGTTAGACTAGCCCGGTCAACAAATGTAAAATAAATAAAATAAATAAAGGTATATGGACTTGCAAGAAGAAAGCACCTGGAAGACATCACCCATTCTTACACTCTCATGACCTCTCTGCACAAAGGATAAGACCATGTTCCCCCTTACTTGTTGATATACCAAACAACTACCATGTTGTCTATCTGAATTGTTATAGAACCCAGAGGGTGACAATCCTGAAAGGCTTGCAAAATTAGAAGGATTGCTCTCATCTCTAGAACATTTATATGCAATTTGGTGTCCATGGGGGGCCGTGTGCCCTGAACTGTCCTGCCCCAAAAATGCCCCCATCCGAACAGGGAGGCATCCATGGTCACTGTGGCCTTGGATGGGGGAAGGCAAAATGGCCTTCTTAGGTATAGGTCCCGAGACAGAAGCCACCAACCGAGGTGATTCCTGTAAACCTGAAACAACTTTATCGTCATGGACAGGAGTTGATCAAAATGGACCACTGGACCCTGGTGTGTGATATCTGGCAAGAGGAACTAACTGAATGGCAGCTGCCATAGAACCTAAGGTTTGGAGGATCAAGTGGCTAACGGATATTGCAGCTCCAATAAGAGAGAAACCTGACTTTGAATGAGATGAATCCTGTGGGAAGGCAGTGCTGCAGTCTCGGATACAGTGTCCAGCTGTACTCTGATGAACTCCAGATTCTGGTAGGAAACAAGGTTGGATTTGGGTAGGTTCACAGTGATAACCAGATGATGGAAAAGACTAAGGGTATAATCTGTGGCCATCAAACGTCGATGCCTCGTGGGGGCCATGAGGAGCCAATCTTCCAGATACAGAAAGGCCTGGAACTCCTGCAGCCAAAGATGAGCTGCCACCACTGCCATGCATTTGGTAAACACCCTGGGGGCTGTGGTGAGTCTAAAGGGCAAGGCGCTGAACTGGTAATGATTGGCCCTTAATTGAAAGTGCAAGTGTCTCTTGGAGCATCTGTCAATTTTTATATGATAGTACACATCCTTGAGATCCACTGAGCACATCCAATCATCCTTGTGCAAGAGAGGCAGTATGGACTGAACAGTGACCATCCAAAACTTGGACTTCTTGACAGATTCAACACGCTGAGGTCCAAGATAGGACTCAGGTCCCCTATCTTCTTTGGCATCAAAAAGAAGTGAGGGTAAGTTCCAGACCCTTGTTGTCCTGTTGTGACCTCTTGGATGGCATTTTTTGAAGGTCTTGGACCTCAAGATAGGCCCACTCTCTTTGGCAGGATGGAACATCTGGGAGAAATTTCTGAATTGGAGGGGGCTGAGAAAAGGGAATGGAATAACCCCTGGAAATAACTTTTAGCACCTATTGATCAGTGGTGAAAGTTGTCCAGGCAAGTGGGTGAAGGGAGAGATGACCCCCAGGCTACTTCCAGGGCAGGACAGTTGGGTAGCATTTCAAGAACGCTGAAAGGGCTTTTCTGAGAAGGGCTCCCAGGAGCCCTGTTTTGCGGTCCCCCTCTGCCCCTGGGGCTGCATCTGCCATTGAATCCCCTACCCCAGTTAATGGAAGTGGATTCCTGAGGAGCATCCTGGAAGGAAGACCGAGTCCTCCAGAACCAAAGCTTCTTACTTCCCTTCTTGGTCTTAGAGGACCGCTGTGGAGTAGAGAACTTGATCCCTACTGCAGAAAGAGAGTCTTAACTTCGTGTTCACTATGAGTTAAGGTTTCCTTAATAGACAGACCAAACAAGGTGGAGCCGTCAAAGGGGGGGGGGGTTAGTGAAAGACGCCTTGAAAGGTTACTCAAACCCGCAAAGGTGAAGCCAGGCATGCCGTCGAATGGCAATAACAGTACCTGCCACTCGAGAGGTGGCCTCCATGAATTGGAGATCAACCTTTTCAAAGAATGAGCCAAGGAAGTCAGAGTAAACAGCTTTGGGAAGACCAGCATAAGACTCTCTGGAGGCAACAACTCTGTAAGGGAAGTGGTAAGCTCTGACACCAAATCCCTCTGAAGTCAGGTAAAATGGGTCAAAGAATTAGTTGCTCTCAGCCCAAAGGTTGCAGAGGCAAACACGCGCATTCCAAAACAGTCGATCGCCTAAGACTCCCTGTTTGGGTGATGAACCAAGGAGCTTTGCTCAGCTAACTCCTTCTTAGTAGCAGCGGCCACCATGATAGCATTGACGGGAACACCTTTACTCCAAAATGCTCTATCTTTGGGACAACTGAGAAATTTGTCAGCTTTTTTGGGAACAGGTTCCACTGTGTCCGGCTCTTTCCAAGTCCTGCTGGCGATAAGCTCCACAAGCTCGTCAGCAGGAGGGGATACCCAGAAGAACATGGGCCCATCCCAAAGGCCTTCAGGAACATGGACTCCTCTGAAGATGGGGTGGGAGAAGACCAACTGCCTTTCTGCTTTAGAATTTCAAAGATGTCCCCAAAGGACACTTCCTCAGGTGGAAGTCTAGGGGAGCCATCTCCCTCCACAAAATCCATGTTTTCCATAAGAGACTCACTGGGGGAGTCCAAGTGTCTCCTCTTGCAAGTTCTCTTCCAAGGGGGTTCCTCCAAAGTGGACTCAAGGGACGACTCGGAAGAGATGGGTACCCCAATTGGGGTAGTGCTTGCCTGAAAGCACTCGCTGGAGGGCTGACCCTGGACAGATGATGGTGCCTCAGCACCCAAACCTGAGAAAGGCTGGGGAGGACTTAGAGATGATAGAACGGTAACAGACAAACTGGAGAAGCTCCTCTCAATCGCCTGGAAGGCTAACAGAATGAACGAGGTCCTCCCCTCCCTGGCAGCCCAGACCACCTGGGAAGGAGGAAGGGACTCCGAAGCAGCACCAAAGCCCCCTGACAATATCAGCCCCAAGCTATCCACAGCTGAAGCTCCCAGAAGGAGGGAATGGTCCAAAAGGTTTGGGGCTGAGCCTACTCTGAGCAAGTGTGCACCAACATCTTGGGAGCGAGGTGCACCCTGCTCTGAGGACAATGGAACAGAACCCGCCAGGGACCCTGATGGTGTCAAGAAGGGAGGTATACCCAACACCGTTGACCTCTTACTGGAAATCTCAAAGCCTAAAGAATTGGAAGAGGAGAGTAGAGTCCTGTAGATGGAGAGGGTCCCCTGATCACCTGGGCAGGGGAATGCAGCAAGCCCACCTCAATTTGAGCCTTGAGGAAGCTCCTCATCATCCTATCCATGTCCAAGGGAAGAAGGCTTCTGGAGGACCTGGGCGAGATTGACAAGTGTCCTGATCTTGCAGGGGATCCTGCCCTAGATCCCACAGCCCTATAGTCCCTGGGAGGGGATCCACTCTAACCGGACGGATCCAACTTCTTGGAGGGCTGAGAGGGTGAGAGCCTTCAATTATAATGGGATCCGACAGAACTGTCAGATCTGACAGCCTAGATGGATCCAATGGCTTGAACGGCATACTAGTTGGATCCGACAAGCTACTCAGATTGAGGGAAGGCTTGCACCTGGTTGGATCTAAAGGCCTCTGCTCCAAGGAAGTCTTCGATCCAACAGTCTGATCTGGGGCACTCAGAATGGCAGATCTCAGATCCGAAGCCAAAGAGGATGGGTTTGGATCCGAAGCCAAAGAGGTTGGGTTTGGATCCGGAGATCTGTGATCCAAAAGCCTCAGCTTTTTTTTAAATCTAGGAGGAGGAAGAGGACCCCCGAGGGAGGAGGAGGAGGCCTCTTTTTAGGTTCCTGAGGGGGCTTGGAAGGGTAGTCTGAGGGAAGAGGACACTCCTGAGCCAAGCCCTTGAAAAGAAGTTTGTTGCGGTGCTCCAAGAGGGCCCTGGGGGTGAATGCGGCACAAATGTCACATTCAACCCCCAGGTGCACCGCCTCTAAGCAATAAAGACACTCCTTGTGCGAGTCGGAACATGGTATCTTCAACTGTATGAGGAGCATCTTTTGAATCCAGAGGGTTTATCAGACATGATAAACCACACACAAGAAACCCACACACAAGCACCCGCAAGAAAAACACATGCCAAAAACAGAACTCCCCCTTTAAACCCAAGACTTAACTGAAAAAAACTCTTTCCTTTTTAAAGCAAAGAAAGGGTAGGAACAGAACACAACGGGGGTAGGGAAAAACACTAAATAGCTAGATTAAGACATGAGTTAGGGGAGGAAACTACTCTAAACAGCTTTAACTATCCTAAAATAAGTAAATAATCACTACTGGATAACCAACTTTAAAGTAGAACCCCCCCCCCAAAGAAAAACACTTATCTGACTAGCTTGAGCTCAAAAGACCAAGTCCAAAGGGTTTCAGCGGCAAATGAGATCGGAGGATTAGAGGTAGCAGGGAATTATGAGAGGGGGAGGAGCTAGAGGTCTGGATTTGTCTGATAGTTGCCAGCTTGGATCCGAGGACGGATCCTAGACCCATTCGTAATGAATAATACTACGGATAGCATCAGATTTGGAGTTTGTATTTAAGGTGTACATCCAGGTTTAATCCTCCATGACATCCGACCTTTGGCTGCTGTCAAGCCTTCATGTTACCATCTGAGAAATACTGTTTGGATTAAGCACTTAATACCACATGAAGATCATTCAGTGATTGTCGACTATCTGGGCTCTCCCCATCTCATCTGCTTCAATACCCATTCCTTGCAGCTTCCTTATACCAAGATTAACAGTTGCAGCTTGTGTAGCACTTTCTACACCTCCTTGCCTTCATTGCCTGTTGATCATCAGCTACCTCCTGCTCAATCAGCTCATTCATTCCACATCACCTAAGCAACACTCAGCTGAATCTGAACCATCAGCCAGCCAGCAGGGATGGTTTAATGATTTTTTCTGTTTTCTCCTGGCCCTAATTGCACATAACCAACAAGGCATCAGTGAGGGATGTGCAATGACCTGTTTGCAAAGGATGCCCCCATACTTCCACAAGGGTCATTTCCTTCAAGCAGGTCTACCCCTCCCTCATGCCAAAGCAGAGATTTTCCTGATCTCGTCCACAGAAATCTCGCCACCTAGTTTGTCTCTGAAAAAAAGGACCAACTAGCACAGTGGTTAAGGTCTTCACCTTCAATGCACACAGTTTGATCCTGACTTCCAGTCAATACCAGCACGTCACATGTTCTCCATGTGTCTCTGTGGGGTTTGTCCCATCTCCCAAAAACATGCTGAGTGTTTCATCTTAAACTCACCCAAGAATGGAGTTGTAAGCAGCAGTATGGACTTTAGATGATGTCCTACAGACCAACCACTTTGGGCATCTACTGTGGTGCACAATATCCTCAGCATAGGATGCCAGAGATCACAGACTGCAAGCTACAGCAGGGCTAGCCAGTCAACAGTGTAAAATGTGGTCATGTTGACTAATGTCACCAAACGGGCATGGCTATGTGCTGGTGATAAGTGGGTTGAGCCTACTACAACCTACACCAAGAACCCATGCTAACTGTGGAAGGGATGTATGTAACTTTATTGGCCAGTGCATGCCCATCATAAAGCCAGCCATCTCTTGATCAGTAAGCTACAGTCATGTTGCCCAGCTTGGGTTACCTGGGATGCCTCTGTTGAGTGAAAGATGAACATAAAAAAAAAATCAACCTGCCAAACATGAAGTAAAAGTTTCCACATTGTAGGTTCACTGGCAGAATGGAGCTTGGAAGTGGATGACATGATGGTAAGGAGGAGGCTGGATATCCTATGTATCCAGGAGACAAGATGGAAGGGCACAGCAACAAAGCCACTTAGTTTGGGATCTACTCAAGAGGAGGACAGGATAGGATAGAAAGGAGTGGGAATTGTGGTGAGGGAGAAGACTTGGAAGACAGTGAGGGATGTCATCAGACTTGGTGACAGACTCATGGCAATCATACTCCAATGCAATGAAAGTGCAGTATTCATAATCGCAGTCTATGCCCCACAGCAGGGTTGTGATAGTGAGGAAAATAATGCATTCAGACAGCAGTTGCAGGACTTAGTAGCCAAAGTAGGACAAGATGAAATGGTGTTGATAATGGGTGGTCTGAATGCACATATTGAGACAGACAGGACAGAATATGAGGACTGCCTGGGTCCACATGGGTTGGGCAACAAAGAAGGAGAGACCATTCTAGACCTGGCAAATGACTTGATGTTGGCCAAGACATGGTTCAACCAGAGAGACATTCACAAAGTCACATTAAAGAGTGGCCTACATGCAACTCAGGAATATTTCCGCAAAGTAAGGAAAGGGCATTGGTATAGAATCAACGATTGCAAAGTCATCTGCAGTAAAACAGCCAGCCCACAGCATAAACCACTGGCTGCAACAATCAGGTGCAAGTGGTCAGAGAAGGCTCCTATGTAAACATAGACCAGGCTGAAGACTTGGAAGTTGACTGGAGAGAAAGCACAGCACTTCAAGGAATTCCTGAGGGCTCCTGCACCTCAAGAGAAGGAGGAAATAGGTAGAGTTGAAGAAGAATGGCAGCACCTCAAAACAGCATGTGTGAGGACTGCAGGACAGATATACAGCAAAGCCAGGTATGGAAATAAGGTACATATGGAAAGCTGGTAAAGGAATGCAGAAGTCCAGGAAGTCATCAAAAGAAAGAAGGAGTGCAGGAAAAAGTGAGAGATAGAGACCAGTCTAGGAAGGAATACTTGTTGGCTAGCAAAGAGGCTAACAGAGGAGTTGTAATAGCAAAGAACAAGGCATCAGATGCACTCTACCAGCTTTTGGAAAGTCACTCAGTAGATGACAAAAAGAAACTATAGCAGGCTGAAAGGCAAAGACAGAAAGGTAAAGAAGATAGTCAGATACCCTTCATAGGGGATGCCATTAACAACCTGCTCACCAGTCCACAGGTTATCAATGGCATATGGAAGGAATACTTCCATCAGCATCTGCATGAAGAAAACCTCAATGAATCTGTACTGGCCCAGACACAGCCTTTGATGAAAGAGGAGGAGTAGCCCACCATAGAAGTAATAACAGCACTATGGAAAATGAAGTCGGGGAAAGCAAATCTGATGTGATCATAGCAGAAATTATAAAGATGATGGGTGAGAGAGGGGAGAAATGACTTCTGAGGCTACTGATAGCAGTATGTAGAGAAAGGTGTATCCCAAATGACTGAAGAATAAGCATACTTGTGCCAGTGTACAAGAGCAAAGGTGACATTCACAACCGTGTTCAGTATAGAGATGTCAAACCCCTATAGATAGTAAGAAGGGAGATGAGTAGTTTGAATTCAGATCAGAATGAGGCACACCTGACTAGACATTTTCAGTGAGACAGATATTTTGAGAATAAGCTATAGATGAGGAAAGAGTCCAACTAGGCATTCCTAAACTTGGAAAAAGCATTTGACAAGGTCCCAAGAAGGTTGATTTAGGCTGTCCTGCAGTGATTCAAAGTCCCATTTACTGGTAGAATTAGTGCAGGCTATGTACAAGGACCCAATGACCCAAGTGCAAACAGTGTTCACACTCAAGAGTGGTTCCCAGTGGGTGTGCATCAGGGTTCAGCTCTGAGCCCACTGCAATTCATGCTGGTGACGGACTAGACTAGCAAACAGGTTGGAAGGGAGAGATCGACAAAATTACTGTACACAGATGATGTGGCATGACAGACGGACTCTGAGCAGGAACTTCAGTAAAGGATAGGGAAATGGAATGCAAAACTGAAGGCACATGGGATGAAAGTGAGTACAGATAAACTAGTTGTAATGGCAGCAAATGGGAAAATCAGAATAAGCTGAGAATTGAGATAGAAGGGAAAATAGTGAAACAGCAAGGCTAGTTTATTTGCCTGCAGCTTCTACCTAATCACTGATTACAGGTAAAGTGGCAAGCACATTTTGTCTATATTTCAACAGGGACTTCAATGCCACAAGGAATGATTATTTGTATATGGGGTAATTGGATTTCATTTGGCAGACAGTAGTTTTTGCATACAACTTTTTGTTTTAGTATTAATTGAGTAAGAAATGAAAAAGGGGGCTGATAAGCACTGTTATACTCAGAAATGGTGAATAAAGTGAAGCATATGGCTGAGAGAGTCATTTTTGTTTGTTGCAAGTTCAAATGCATTACTATATTTTTTCTAAATATTGTGCATTTGTGCGCATTGTATACATGCACTTGCCTATGCATGCTTTAGCGTTTCTGCCTGTGTTACTAATCATGAACTCATTACGATGTGGATTTAGCCTTACACACTGTGGTATTTTTAATTGTGACTAAGAAAGTATGTGGTAATACCCACAACCTAATCTGTTTGGGGGAACTAGGAACTAATGATGTACTATTTCTGTCACTTACCAGACGTAATTGGGCTAGCCAGCATAGACTGCCTTATGGTAAATGGGAGAACAGTGTTACTGTCATACTGTTTCTGCCCATGTAGAGCAGCATTGTGGAAGCCTCATTCCTTGTGAAAGACTACTACAAATGTGAAATTAGGGAATGTCTTACACCTCAAATGCATGCACTTCTGAAGTCTGAGTACTCCAAATCAGCTAGCCATTCTGTTTTTAGACATCTAAATAATAATCAAATGAAATCATAATTGTGCCAGGGAGTCAGAGGGCAGTGCACTTGACAAATGAGGGGGCAGAACATGCGGCAAACTCCACCAGCTAACTGCGGTGCCCACACAGTGACCTATAAAGGAACGGAACCTATAGCCATCATGGATAGCAGTCTGACTGAAAGACTATTCTGCTGTGTTCTTGAGCCTTTCAATGTTCAGATGTTATGCTGCCATTCTGGCTTATCCTCAAGTACATTCTGCTGCAGTCAAGGGCTATAGCATTCTCAGTACTAATAAAAGTAGTTGTTGCCGTTTGTCTTTTTGGCTTTTCCCGGTTAGGGGTTGCCACAGCGGAACTCCGGTCTGCTAATGATTGGCAGTTAATATTTATGGTGCCGAGTTGCCAGCCCGACACCCAACCTTCAGCGAAGGCACGCCCATTCACGCATGTCTTTCGGAGGCCACTCGACCGTGGGGAGGACATGCAGACTCCACACAGAAGGCACTCCAGTTGAGAATCGAACAGGAGAACCTCTTGCTGTAAGGCAACAACGCTACCGCTGTACCACCACGGCTTATACTAATAAAGGTAGCTGTACTATTCTGAAATCTAAGAAAACTAAGTGGGATCTGCTCTACAGATGTTTCGGATTGTTTTATACAGTGTATTTTAGAACATGGATAAAATTGTAAAGTAAGTCTGTGACAGACCAATGCATACTTAAGTGTCACACATCTGGCATGCAACTAATAATCTCCCAAAATCCCACTGCACTGTCAAGGCTACCCCACTAACTTCTTTTCAGAACTCCATGTGTTGAAAAAGAGTTCATTAACTTAGTCAATTCCAAAGTAAACATGACTTGCAATTCCAAAGCATACTGCAGAACATTCAGCTCCAGAAGAAAAATGTATTGCCTGGTTGTTCCATATTATAAATGCAACTTTATTTAACACCCCCTCCAAAAAAGCTGACAGGTTCTTCATTATTATTCAACATATTCTTAGAATTGAAAAAACACAAGGGACTTGCCATATGTAAAATATAGAACCACACCTCAGCACCTTTCCATTTGTAGCAAACCATATTGAGTAAGTCTTCTAGAAGAAACGTCTTGCTTCTGTTTGGTATTTAATCACCACTAAGATTTGACTTTCACCAGTGCTGCAGATTTTTTGTTGCCAAGCAGAATGGCTTATGGATTGGAATTAAGTGAAATAAAATTGTACACTGTAGGGCACGTATACAAGTGTGGGCATGCTTTGTCCTGCTGCTTGATCATTAGCGCACACACAGGCTGAAGCAGTTAGTAACTTAAAAATATTTACTTCATTTCCACTTCATGTTCTGCAGCATTATCATTTGTTGGGACATAGTAGCAAGATGTCAGTAAGGATAACACACCCACATGATTAGCCAAGACAGTAGTAAAACAAGAAGTTAGTCTATTTAACAATGTTTGAGGAAATAGTAATTACCAACAGAAACTTGAATTTAATCTGGAAAATGGAATATGTAAATTAGGTAATGTACCATAACCAGATAAAAATGTTGCTGTTTTAAAAGTACAATGCAAAAACTATTGACCCATATGCAATATAAAAAGATTGCCATAGCAACCAGTTATATCCTCACGTGGCTCTGAGGAATATTCATGACTATGAATAAATCTGAATGGGCAGCAAATGAAATTAACAGTATTTGCAAGAGATTGATAAAACTCTTAAGTATCAAAACCATAAAAGGTTTTCAGACACCTACTCAGTTTTGAACATGCAGACAGCTGGTGTCTGCTCACAATGCCATTTATTTCTCAATGCATTTATTATTGTCAGCAGCTCTCATTACCTGTATTTTTATTATGCACTTATTTTCACCAATGTACAAATCCTGCTGTTCATTTCCATTTCTGAGCCTATTTTTAGGACGTCCCTTTGCATTTAGATCAAGTCAGAGAGAAGGCAGATGGCTTGGAACAAATTATTATGTCTTTACTGCCTACTAAGGTGGACTACAGGACAGATGTGTTTTGCTTGCTTATTTGATAAAAGGAAAAAGATGGTAAACAATAAAAGCATTGATACACAGTTTTAAAACTTCAGATTGTCATTCATGTAAAAATGGAGACAGTTTAGGTTTTTCATAAATGGATACACACCAAATGATTAGTGCAGAAGTAAATTACAAAACTGACAGCAATATACAGGCAACAAAGTACATGATATACAAACTGGTGTAAACCGACTGCTAGAAAGTTTAGGTTTACTTATTTAAATACATTTGTTGACTACAATCTGAGAAATCTTCATTTCCATTGAAGTTATGAGGAGAAAAGCTCCAAAAACATTAAACTACATAAAGTCAATACACACAAAAACTATTCTTAAAATATTATCAGATAGCACCCTTCCACTGATGTGTCTTTATTCCACATAGTCTTTGAACCATTTAGTAAAACAGAAAGAAGGCCATAACTTCATAAGGTAAGTATTGCATGGCCAAGACAACAAAGCACTAAGGTGGGGCCCAAAAAGACTGCTCTAAGAATTTGGTCATACACTTGTTGGTCAAGTATGCATGACAGAGCAGTGGAAAGGCAGTTATCAGTACCATGGACTCACCTGAAACCACACTGTGAATTCAAGATAAGCATATATTTGTTCAGATATTGAAATAATTATTAATGAATGTATTGTTTTCAAATATTTTGATAAGTGGGACAAGTCAGCTATGGGACAATAATTATTTAATACAGATGGATTTTCTACTTTCTGTAGAGACAGTGAGTCTTTATGCAGATACTACAGAAAAAGACACTCCTTGACAGATCTGTTAATGCTGAAACAGAATTAGAAATAGCAGTTTCTGAAAATTTTAAGAACTCGGGAGAAGGTCTTTAAATAATCTGACCCAGACCCAGGCTGTGACTTACAACAACTGCTGTTATGACTGTCATAGTACATGCTGGGGTGAATGACTTGAGATGTACCAATCTGGACTATATGGAGAGAGACGTGACTGAACTCTGTGTGCCCCAGGCAGCTATGTTCCTAGTCCTAAGCAGTATTCTACCTTCACCTAGGATGATGCCACAATATAGACAAAAAATTATTGACTTCAACAATTGGATTAGCTTCTCATGTCAGTCCAGTGGGATCCAGTATCTGTCAGCCTGGGAAGACATGGTTGACAGACCACACTGCTTTTCCAGAGATGGTCTTCACCTGTCTCCTCTAGGCTTTCAGATACTGGCAAAGGTGCTTGCCTCCCCCATTGTGCCATTTTTTAGGCAATGACAAAACAACATTTCAGACATAAAAAAATCCATTTGAGACAAACTTAAGGTTATGCTGCTTAATAGGATGAGCCTAAACAGGAAACTGCAGTCCCTGGAAGCACTCCTCACCTTGGAAGATGGCGACATCTGTGCAGTCACTGAAACATGGTTCAAGGCCACAGAGAGTACCCCGGCTGTGCAAGGCTACAATGCTTTTCACAGATTCAGACCATAAAACGAGTGCGAAAGAACAAAAGGTGGGGGGTGCATCCATCTTCATTACAGGCAAATACACCCCAAGACTGGTTAAACAGTATGACTCTTGAGCTACTCCAGGTCCAACTAAAACACCCTACCACATCATTGCTAGCTACAAGTCCCTCACCATGAACCAAGAGTAGCATACCCCCTTACCTGGACTTACTAGAGTCACTCACTATACAGCCAAACACTTTGGTCAATGGAGATTTCAACTATCCTTCCATCAATTGGGCGACATACATCAGCACAAACATGCTTGTCCTGATGTTCCTGGACTTAGTCAATAAAAATGCCCAAATGCCTTGGAACAGCTAGTCTGCACCCCCACATGGGGCTCAAATGTCCTAGATTTAGTACTCAACAACATGGGGGTAACTGACCTACCCTGTGTGTTGCCCTCCCTGGTAAGGTCAGACCATAAATCTGTCTCATTCAAAGTAAAGATCAGACCTGACACCCCCACAGGAGCAAAAAAAAAACTGAAACATTTCTCCAAAGCAAACTATAGACTACTAGGCAATGGTATAAAAAGTTTCAACCCCCCTGCTAATACAGCCAACAATGACTCCTATGCATAGGAGTACACAAATGCCCTGTATAACCACCTAAACAACTATGGTCTCGGCTGAACCTGACAGAATCAAAACCAGGTCCTCCCCAAAAAAAACAGGCCACCCTTGAGGACCTCAAGTATAAATAGGTTATATAACATAATGAAGAAACTGATGTCTAAGAATAAGAGGGAAGTTACTCAGCAGAAGAATACCCTCCATAGCTTGAACAAGCAAATCGGATATCTTGTAAAGTCCTCTAAAGCGAGTTACAAAGCTAAATTAGCATCCCTAGCAAAGGATAATCATAAGGAATTCTTTAGCTATGTCTGAAATCTACAAGTGACCGCCCGACTATGTGCCAAACTTATAGTGAATGGGGCCTCTCATACTAAACCTGAGGAAATTGACAACATGCCATTTGATAGCTTTGACGCAAACTTCACCCCCTGTCCCTACCAGTCATACCTCAAAGCGTACCCGACACCAGTCCTCCATCTAGCATCTCCAAAGAGCAGGTCATATCCGCATTCTCCAAGGCCAAAAACATAGCCTCTATGGAACCAGATAACATCCCAAGCTGCTTATTAAACAGTCTAAAACAAGACCTAGTGGAACCACTTGGCACTCTCTTTAACCATAGCCTGAACAATGGCTTTGCAGTAATCCCCTTGCACAAAGGGGGTCCATCAATCGACCTTGGGAATAATAGACCCATAAATCTAACCAGCCCTATCTACAAGGCCATGGAAAGAATCATCATGGACCTTATCAACAAGAACTTAGGTGATCTACCCAGCCCAGTTTACTTCATTAAGGATAGATCATGCTTACTGAACCTGGTGTACTTCCCTGAGAATGTCATTGAAGCCCTGGATGAAATCAAAACAGTGCATGCTGTCTATCTTAACTTAGCCAAGGCTTCTAACACAGCCCCCCACTCAGGTATCATTGAGAAACTCTCCCAGCTGTGGATTAACCCATACATCACTAGATGGGTAGCCAACTGGCTCACCAACAGGATGCCTACTGTCAAAATTGCACATTCCATCTCTACCAGTAGACCAGTTACCAGTGGCATACTACAAGAATCTGTGCAGGGCCCTCTACTGTTTTGAATTTATTTCTCGGAAGACTAGGTGAAAGTAAATGGTCTGTGGTTTACCAAGTTCGCTGATGATTGCAAACTGGGCACAAGCATTCATCCCCCAAATTATGTTAACATATTACAAAAAGGGGCTAACACAGACACATGACTGGTGCCAAAGCATGGACTAAAACTAAATGCAAAAAAATGCATTATTATCCCCTTTGGCAAAGAGGAAGTCCCTACAAAACTACAATATTGACAGCACCTCCCCAAGCTCAAACTCAGTGGTGCAAGATTTGGGAACACAGGTTGATAGCAATTTAAACTTTGATCACCATGAGTCCACAGCATTAAGGAAAGCTTTCTACGTTGTGCATCTCATAAATAAAGGCAACGCATCAAAGACTAAGGATGTTATAACTCCTCTGTACTCGACCCTCATCAGACCTCTAATAGAGTACAAAGCTCCCTTTGTGTGTACCTCATCGGACAACTGCAGCAACTGGAGAGACCACAGAGGTTTCTCACCAAGAAAATTCAGGGCCTTCAAATCATGACCTACATGGAAAGACTGAAAGCCATGTCACTGCACTCTATCTTACAGGCTGCTGAGAGGCAACTTGTGCCTAGCCTACAGAGCAATCTTTGACGCTGCCCTAATGGAAATGCTGCACATCCACAAAACAAATGGGGCAAGAGTCACTAGCTCCAGGGATCTCATCCTAGCCTGTGACGTTAACAGAACATGTTGAAGAGACAGATATATCTCCCAGAGACTGCAACTCCTCTGGAATTAACTCCCAATTCACATGAAGCAGAGCTCCTTAATGACCCTATTCAAGTGCAACCTAGATATTTGGATGGGAGACCGTAAATTCACCTTGGGGGTGGCAACTATGTCCCTCATGGACAGAGGCAGTCGGTGCTGATCATAGACTCACTCTGAAAATAACAACCATCTAAACAAGGTCAGTTAGGAAACATGGGTATAATATGGCTAGGCTTGTAAAGGCACTAGGGCCATTAGCCTAGTAATGTCCTATGAAACTATGAACCTATAAGAATTTCTTCTCTAAACCTGATGAGAATGTTTGCAGTTTGAGAAGTGTGTCAATCAGTCCACTGACTAGCTGTGAGCATCTTTGGCCTTATGTCATTAAAAAAAAAAAGATACTACAACCTGCGTAGCAATCCGAGTGTCATGCAAGTGAGAGAGTTATAAAGAAGTGGATTTTTGCCCTGAATTAAGTAGATTTCTCTATATTATACCAACATATCTTCAGATTGTTAGAGTATATATGTTGCTTCTCGAGAGAGAAAGTATTTTTTTTTAGTGAGAGTATTTTTGCTTTGTTATAAGCCTCATGAAATTTGCTGAAGCCAACTTTTAGTTTGGAATATCTAGAAAAATACCCATTTTATTACCATATGCTTACATTAACCACAGTATTAGTAATAATAAATTGCAGAAATACAACTGAAGAATACCAGACACTGGAAAGCTCTATCCTTGATCTCAAAAAGTAGAAAACAGTTAATAATCGCAGATATGTAGGTAACGGGGCACTCAGTAAGACATTAAAATTTAAAAAAATACCTGCAGCAGTGTCTTCTACACTCACCTAGCAGACTTGTTAACACATACAACACTACAGTAAGTGTTCGGCATTAACAATAAGCAGACAAGAGGCAAATATGCTGTAGCTCAACATTTTACTCACAACTGCCTGGAACCCTTCGGTTACATTCTCTTGTATTACTATTCATAAAGGTACGTTACATACCTCTTTTATTGTAAAAATAAAATTATAATAAGTAAAATCTATTATTATAATAGATAATCTCTTAACCAAACTAGAAACCAACAAGACAGCCAGATTCACAGCCAGTAATAGCTATAAATCCCATAATTGTATATCCCTGAAAAGCTGAAGATGGCCTGAGCTCCCCCACATGCTTCAGATATCACAACTACACATTGTACATAGCATCCTGAATAGCCCCAACGCCTGCCTTTCCCTTACATCCATACTTACACCCTACACCCAATCGTGACCTCAGAAGTACACAACAAAACCTACTTCAGCTGACCAATCAGAACAAAAACAGTGGAAAAATACTTTACAGTCATTCACTTGCATATTTATGGAATTTCCATTGTCCCTTTGCTCCACAACCGATATTGGCAAATTCAGAAAGCAAATTAATTTCCAACATGCATGGATCTGTACTTCTCTGGAAATAACCTAATGAATTTTCTTCTTCTCTCAATTAACATATCTACCCGGTATTTCCTATCCAAACTGTCTAAACATATTACTCTCTCTGCAGTTAATACTTATGCTATTAAATGTATCTTTGATGTACTATGTCATGATGTTACTCTGAATTGTATATTACATATTAGAAAATATTTTCTTTATTTTAAGGCATTGCTATATTTTCTTGTATATAACTTAATGCTAACCAAATTTCTCAAACATATTGCTACTGCATTCTCAAACTACTGTACTTTTACCATGTAAATATTCCTGTTGTAGATTTCTCTCTGTTCTTTTTACTGTTAAGTATCTTACAACTTGAATTATTAGGTTCTTTTTTCTTATTTTCACTAATTACTTTCCTGGAGTTTTTAGCAACTGCGGTGGTGGTGCTGCAGTAGCGCTGTCGCCTGACAGTAAGGCGTTGTCCCGTTCGATTCTCAGCTAGAGCGTCTTCTGTATGGAGACATGCGTGAATGGGCGTACCTTCGTTGAAGGTTGTGTGTCAGGGCTGGCAACTTGGCACATAAAAATCTACTGCCAATCATTAGCGGACCGGAGTTCCGCTGTGGCGACCCCTAACCGGGAAAAGCCGAAAGACACAACAACAACTTTCCTGGAGCTTTTCTCCTCAGGTCTCTATTGAAGAGCTCTCTGGGCCCAGTCAGACTAACCCAGTTAACAAATGTAAAAATAAACTATATGCTGTTATACACTTTATATGATTAATATTTAGCTTTATACTCTTATTACTCAGTCATGAGACAATACATACACAATAAACTTAGATCCCAATCTCTTTCTCAATCAATATCTATGAAAGAGCTAGTCCTACATTTTGTCAAGGTGCATCTCCGTAGTCTTAACACACGATGTCCATTTTATCTGAAATACCACAGTTTCTTAGTAAACTCATTGTTTGGACCATAGGCTCCACTTACCCATTTAATTATTATGGACATTTTCGACTCAAAAGCTGTAGAAAAATATGTGAATTCTTGATTAATAAGCTGTGGACTAAAGTCTGACATTACTTATTCACATATTGTATGTCAAGCGAAAAGTCATTTAAGCTCATTTTACAGTGCATTCTGTAGTATCTTTCAATTGCACAACTTCTGGATATTTGGAATGCCAAGCAATATATACTATATCACAAAAATCATTATGTTGAAACAAGTAAGCTCCTGCTCTCAACAAATGTGAAGTTAGAAGTTCTGGGTCTGATTTTTATTCATGCTACACAGTGAACAATTTTGTACCATCTGGTCTACTTCTGGAGTCATATTACACTAATACATGGTATGTCCTGCTCCTTCATCACACTTGCTTAGATACCCCCAAATGAGATTCATGGATTTTCTGAAACATTTGATGTCTCATTTGTAATAGAATTTTAACTTACTCGGCTTTGAACACAGAAGTGGATTATACAACAGTTTTTTCTCTTCACATGTAGTTAAGGATGAACCCATAAATAAAACTACTTTCTGCAGTCTAGACATTGTGGATTCTTATAACATCTGTATTTTCTATGATAGCACTCCTGAGGTCTTGTATTTTTTTCAGAAATTACATAAATTTGTGTCACAGTTCACAGAACATCTTAATTCTGTTCACATTCATTTAATTATGTTCTTAACATGTTGGTAATGAGCATCTTTCTATCTAACTAGTATGATACTTCCACATCATATTTCTGAAGCATCAGTTTTATTCTTTTGCAAATCTTGTAGGTACTTTTTGTAGTGCCTTTTTGAAGATACTTTCAGAGACTTTGGATTCAGATCAGGAAGTAGTAAAGCTCACCCAATGTTTACAGTGAGACAGACAGTGGAGAAAAAGCTGAAGCTAGGCATTCCTGTACAAGGAGAAAACATATGGCGATATCCCAAGAGCACTGATTTATGTAGTCCTGTGATCAGATGTCCTGAAGTGCCAGAAACATTGGTAGAATTAATGCAGGCTATGTACAAATACAATGTTCAGCCACATAGTAGGGTCCCAGTGGAAGTGGATGTGCAGAACAGTTCATCCCTGAGCCCAGCCCTACTTGTACGAATGACAGACTCCATCAGCAAACAGGTTAGAGAGGAATGATTAACACAGTTGCCGTATGCAGATGATGAGGCATTACAGGCAGAGTCTGAACAAGAACTTCAGCAAGTGATAAGTAAATGGATTGCAAAACTGTAGATACATGGGATGAAATAGATTACAGAGAGGGCAGTGAAAGGAAATCTGAAAAACATGAAAGCTAAAAACAGAAGGGAATATTCCAAAGACATGGGTCTGGAGCGTTTCTCCCCAGGCCTCTGCTGAAAACAGGCTCTATCCTGGTTGGACGTTCCTGGTCAACAAACTTTACAATAAAAATAGCTTCAAGTGCCTAGGAAGTGTAATTAAGGAGAAGTGGAGTCTGAATAAGGGGGTCAAAGCTACATCAGATACTCTGCACCCAAATGGCACAAAATGTTAGGGGTGGTGCATGGTAAAAGAATGTCAAAGAAGCTGAAAAGTATTTCTTTACAACATAAACATGGGCAGTGAATGCAGAACAGCTAAGAAAGGAAGTGTAGAAGATGAAGTGCCCAAGATGGGTAACATGATGGACAGTGTGAGACAGATGAATAAAAGTGGACATCAGTGCTGAAAGCCAAAGTAGTTTTAATTAGTGAGAAGGTCAAGAGCAGATTATGGTGGTTCAGGAACATGTGAAGAAAAGGAGATGACTTGGTGTGCAGATTTGTGAGAGGCAGGAAGAAGGTAGGGGGAGATCAGGGAGGCAAGCCCAAAAAATTATCATCGCTATGTATGCATCCCTAATGAGACCAATTACTGAGTACAATGTCTCCTTTGAGATATACCTATCTAGACATGTTAAGCAACTGGAAAGGCCCCAGAGGCTTCTAACCAAGACAAGTGCTGCTCTAAAGTTCCTACACTACCAAAAAGACTCAAAGCAGTGTTCCTTTACTTGGTTTCTTATTGGTCCTTACATGGTGCTCTATGCCTTCCATTAAACACTATTAGTTTCTTATTTGCCCTTACATGGTGATCTATGCCTTCCATTAAACACTATTAGCTTCTTATTGGCCCTAACATGGTGATCTATACCTTCCATTAAACACTACTAGTTTCTTATTGATCTTTACATGGTGATCTGGGCCTTCCATTAAACACTACTCGGAACCCCATCTCTGATCTTATACACATTTTCAAGTCAGATAGTTTCACTAACAGCAAAACTAGGGACTTCTATCTCAACCAGCACATAAATAAAACATGTGGGAGAGAGAAATGTATTGCCAAACACCTAACCCACCTCTGGAACAAACTTTCTGTGCAAGTTAAACACAGTGACACCCTACCATTCATCAAATTAAACGTGGATGTTCAAACGGGTACCCATAAATGATCTTTTGGACTGACCTGCTTTGCCCTTCTTCAAAGGGATGTAAAGCATGGAGGGGGTATTGGCAAGGCGTAAATGGTCTTGTTACTCAAATTTCTTGTATTTCCTATGAGATGGAAGGATTGTGTGAAAGGAGATCTGTGATAATAGCGTATGATTGTCCAAGAAGGTAGTCAAGAGGCTCTGAAGCAAAAAACTATGGAAAAAGGGTACCAAGAATATTGATGATTTTTAAAGATACTGGCAGGACTGCTTCAAGATGCCTCCCTGTGCACAAGATTAAGACATTTCCCATTTGATTTTTTTTTCTTAATTACTATTTATTGCTGCTCTTTTAGCTGGACTGCTCTGAGCTGGAACCCTGTGCACTGGATGAATTTGCTTTCCACCTGACTTGATAATTGTTCCGAGTCCCCTCTAAACAAGGAAAGTAAAAAAAAAAACTTTATTGTACTTGATTTAGATTAGCAGCTTTAAACTACTATAACTGTTTTGGAGAATTTAAATTGAAACTGCCTATTTCATAACGCACAGCTTATTTAGCCAGGTGTTGGTGGTCATCTTGAAAACTGAGTAGTCATTCCTTTGAGAAAAGGTTAATTGCTGCATTTTTCTGAGTGTATAAGTTCTTTTAATTATTTCTGAAGCATGTAAACTGAAGCTGTATTTTCAAAAAAACAGCTTGTTTAGCCAGGTGTTGGGGACCATTTTAAAAACTGTAGTATTAATTATTGTGAGAGATGGATAACAGCTGCTGTTTCCCAAGTATTTAAGCACCACTGGCTCTCATAGGCTTGCTTTATGGTTGGCTCTTTGTTTTGCTTAACTGCTATTTATTGCTGTCCTTTTGAATGGACTTCTCTGACCTACACATATGCACTGGATGAAGATATTTTCCACCCAATTTAATGATTTTTCTGAGTCCTTCTACACTAGAAAAATAAAACTTTACAGCACCTGATTTAGTTTTGCAATTTTAAACTAGTGTAACTGTTTTTGGAGCATCTAAACTGAAAATGCATTTATGCATTTAAAAAAAAAAAAAGCAGCCTGTTTAGGAAAATATTGGAGGCCATCTTGGAGACGGTAGTAATTATTCTTGTGACAGAAGGGTAATCATTGCCGTTTTATGTGTCTAAGTACCGTTCTCTCGTTCCCAGAGTTGTTTTGCTTAATTGCTGTTTATTGCATGGCCACTCTATGCAGGACCACTGCATTTGTAGCTGAACAGTGGGTAGTGATCGCATTTTCCTTTCTTCACTTCAGTTAGTACTCCCAAAACCATCATTTGTTCCACTGCTTACTAGCTCTTGGCTGTTGTGATTTGCTTCAAACTGTGCTGAGAGTGCCGTGTGCCACTCAGTCGGGCTCTTAGCTGATGTGATTTGCTTCAAGCTGTACTGAGAGCACTGTGTCACTCTATCGGCAGCACTGGTATTATTCTGGAGCTGCTCTCCCATCCGTCACTTAAGCTTCCTTGTGTACTTAGCCAGCTCACATGCAAAGCAGTAGACAATATGGAGGGTCATCAAATTTGTTTCCCTTCCATCACCAGCCCACTAGCACTAAGTAGTCTAAGGCAATATAAAAATGTTTGAGTGGTGGGTGATTCAGTTGTTAGGCATACAGATTCCCCACTCACCAGACATGGCAAGGAATAGGTTACGGTCATCTGCCTTTAAGATGCAAGGATTACAGACATTACAAAAGCCTTCAAGACGTTTTCCTAAAACAAGTTTGACAATGACATGGTAGTTGTCCTTGTGGGAGTGAATAATCTGGGGAGCAAAACACTGAGGGATTCAGAGAGAGACATATTAGAACTTTCTATGCATTTTTCAGATGCAGGAAAGATGTCGGTCCCAAGTGGAATCCTTCCATCTTCAATAATTATTCCTAGCTATAAAGAGAAGACAATGGGCTTTTAACAATTCACTTATTAGCCTGTGTCATTCCAGGGGGTTCTAGTATGTATCAGCCTGGTATGAGATGATCACTAGTCCTACTTGTTTTGCAAAAGATAGCAGTCATTCAAGGTTTTCTGATAACTGACAAATGGCATTGCTGTCCCAGAGTTCATGGGCACTTAAATTTATCTAACCATAAATTAGACCATATTAAAACAAGACAAGGTTCCAGCTTGCTCCATGCTACAGAACCCCTCAATATCCCAAGATAATCATGGCAGACTTCTGAAAGTTTCAGAAACAAATTCCAATATGCAACAACTCCATAATCTTAAGTGACTTCAATTATCCCATCATAGGCTGGCTCACCTATACCTCTACTATACGGTATGCCAAGAGATTTTGAAATTTAATAAACAGGAATTCCCTCAATGAGATAGTTAGTAGGCCCTCTAGAGGCCAAAATATTCCTAATCTTGTCCTCAAGTATTACCCCTACGTATTCAACCCCCCTAGCCTTTCATCAGTCAAGTCGAACCATGACCTCATGACAATTACTCACAGAGCCACCCTAACTCCTGTAAGCAATGTCTTCATATTTAAGGACTTCAGAAGGGTGAACTTTATATAATTATACTATGAAATGTCTAAATTTACACATCACCACCATTGACTTTGACACAGAAGCCAAGTCTAGCCAAAAGCATAGATCTAGCATTAAAAACAAACCCCATTGATGGTCATCTGACATGAACACGCTTTATACCAGGAGAAAAAAGAACTCAAACTGTAAAGACAGACTACAGCACCTCAGAATGAGGTAGCATCATAAAATGTCATCAAGAAACTGAAAAGTACTATAAGAATTATAAAGTAACCCATGAACAGTGATTAGTTTCAGAAGCAAAGGATAAATGCAAGCCCTTTTTCTGCAATGTTAGAAAACAAGTATTTACTATTTCTATTAAATAAGTTCCCCACAAACTTCATCCCTAAAACCCCTATTCAAACACTACTGATCACAGAATTACTTACGCCCACTATTAGCACTAAGGAAAATGTTATCAAAGTGTTATTAAACACCAAAATATCCTAAGAACACATCTGGGTGCTTAATAAACACCATCAAAATGGTCTCATTGAACCTCCCCTTAAATTGGTAAACCTAAACTTAGCCACAGGCTACATTCCCAAATCAATGAGCACTGTACAGTGATGCTTCTCCATATGGGTCACCTTATCATGAATCAGCTTTATAAGTTTGATCTATAAAGGTATACAGAGCAGCATAACTGATTTAATTATGATATCAATCTCATTAAAGCTTGACTCACATCAGTTTGGCTTTCTCAAGGGGAGCTCATGACTGTTACATTTTGTTAACTTCTTCAAGAGGATCACAAAAATGTCTGACAGTGGTAGTTCATACAGCATATCTCAGTCTGAAAAAACAGTAATACATATCAGGCCCATACCAGAATTATAAAGAAACTATCTGCCTTAAACACAGCTCCTTATGTGGTAAAATGGATAACCACGCAGCTGAAAGACAGAACCCACAGTTTGTGTGGCAGATGCCTTTTCAGGATTCTCCTAGGGATCTGTACTGGCTCCTGTCACATTTGACATCTACTTCCCCGATCTCAAAACTGATAAGAGGACCTCTAGTTCACCAAGCCTGCAGATGACTGCAAACTATGTGCAGTTGTCCACCTCCACCCCCCCAGATATCGGTACCCTTCAGAAAGAGCTTACTTAGTTAATAACTGGTGTATGAATAACAGGCTTGAATTGAATGCTAAAGATATGGTATTTTTTGTTTTGTTTTGTTTTTTTTAAACAGCAATTACCCACAACTTATAGCATAAATAACACTCCTTTCTTAAACAAAAAGGTTGGCAAGGACCTGGGCATTTAGGTTATTTCCCTCTCCTTTGATTGTCACTTGGGTAACTGTTGTTAGGAAATCCTTCTACTTAGCATAACTAATAGCCAAAGGTATTTTGCCTAGATCCAGAAATGTTATTGCTCCCCTTTATTCAATACCAATCAGACCCATTATATATCCAATCATTCCCTTTCAGATGTTGACATAACAATGAACTCAAAAAGCTGCACAGATTCTCAGCCAGAAAGATCTCTGGTCTTAAAAAGCTTAGCTAGCAGGAGAGGCTGGAAGCTCACTCTCTGCTCCTAAGGAGTGATCTGTGCCTCACTTACTGCACCATTACAGATATAGTGGTCCTTGTTTGCCTATATCTGCCTTAAGTCAAACAGCACTACTAACACTAGAACTACAGACCTGAATCATCAGCAGCAGATAAACACAATATGATGGACAGAGAAATTCATCACCAGTGCCTCACCCATTTCTGGAATAAACTTCATCTGCAAGTTAAGCAGTGCAATTCAGTATTTTACACAGTAAATCTGCCCAGGTTAAGCACCGTGATTCAATATTTTCAAGCTAAACCTGGGCTATTGGATGGGTACTAGCAAATTTACATTGGGTCTAACTGGCGTCTCTCTCCATTCGTAAGGAAGTAAAGCCTGAATGTGGATGCTGGTAAAGAATAGATAGTCATTAGACTAAAACAGTAAAACAGCCTTGAAACTTCTAGGAGTTCTATGAATAAGGATTATGAACCGTCTCCTCTATAGATTATATATATATATATATATATATATATATATATATATACATATACATATATATATATATATATATATATATATATATACATACATATATATATATATATATACATATATATATATATATATATATATATATATATATATATATATATATACATACATATATATATATATATATATATATATATATATATATATACATATATATATATATATACATACATATATATATATATATACATATATATATATATATATATATATATATATATATATACATATATATATATATATATGTATATATATATATATATATATATATATATATACACATACACACACACACATAATCAAGAAACTTCTAATATTTATTTTTTTTTATTTATTTTACATTTGTTGACCGGGCTAGTCTGGCTGGATAACAAGTCCATTTTCAGCAGAGGCCCGAGGAGAAAAGCTCCACTATCTACTAGTACATTTCATAAGAAATATATTTGCTCAAAAACAATACATTATTAAAACACTGTAAGAGAGATGTTCAACAGTAATGTAACAGGTTTTGTAATAATAAAATAAGAAAGGTACTATTTTTCAATTTCAACAAATTTACAGAGAAAGTATAGTACTTATAGTTCTAATAGTGGTAGGATCAGAAACAGGAGTTGGAGTGGAGAGGAAAGGAATAGAGGAGTAAGAGAGTAATAAATAAGGTAACTTAGTCAGGTGTACTGCAGGAACAGAGCCAGTGGTTTTGGAAGTACAGTTTAATTTTCTGTTTGAAAAGAGGCAAAGATGTAGTCAGAGTTATGTCACTAGGAAGAAGATTCCAGTTTCTACCTACTGTATTAGTGAAAAGACAGTCACCGGCAGCGTTGTTTGACTTAATTGCTTTGGCCATTAGTTTATGAGAAGAGCGTAGGGAGTTGAGATTGTTATAGGGGATTATCAGTTGAGAAAGTATTGGTGTGTGGTCAGGTTGATATAGTATACTATGAGCAATAGAGAGTTGAGGGATGAGCAAGTAGTTTTGGAATTCAAGCCAGCCTAGAAGTTTTAGGTTTAGACAATGGTGGGTTCTGAAGGGGTTACCAGTGGCAAAGCGGGCAATATTATTGTAGCAGGTTGTTAGTTTAGCTAGATTGCTTTTTTTTAGATTGGTATAAATAGAGGAGGCATATAAGAGTGAAGATAAGAGATGGGATTGGGCTATTTTGGTTCTAGTTGCTGGGGTTAGAAAAGGTTTAATTTTATATAGGGATCCTATTTTTCTGTTAACTAATTTGATGGTGAAATTAATGTGTTGATCGAAGGAGAGATTGTTGTCGATAGTTATACCTAGCAGTTTTGTAGTAGAGTCAGGTGAGATGATAGTGTTAGTGTTAGAGGAGATGGAGAAATGTAAAGGGGTGGTACGAGAGGTGGGGGTGAAAAGGAGAAGTTTAGTTTTTTTGGCATTAAGTAGGAGGAACCGTTTTGAGAACCATGTTTCAACAGTATTAAATATGTTTTGGGTAAGTGAGATCAGTTCTGTGGTGGAAGGAGCAGAACAGATAAGGGTCGAGTCGTCTGCATATTGAATGCAAGTTGCTTGTGGGATAGCAGAATGAAGATCATTGATGAAAAGAGAGAAAAGAAGGGGACCAAGAATGGAGCCCTGAGGAACTCCGATGGAAATTGGCAAAAGAGAAGAGATATGGTTTTCCCATATGACTGCTTGCTGCCTGTTGCTAAGATATGATATAAACCATTTAATAGCTAGGTTGTCGAGTGAGAGAGATTTAAGAATGTTAGTTAAAAGAGAGTGATTGACCATGTCGAATGCTTTTGAGAGATCAATGAAAAGAGCAGAAGAGAGAAGATGATTGTTGCGATTTTTGTTGATAGTATCTATAAAAGAAAGAAGGGCAGTGGTGGTGCTGTGATGAGGTCTAAAGCCATGCTGACAGGGTGCTATTATGTTGTGAAGAGACAGATATTGTACTAGTTGCTG